>NC_056741.1:1044495129-1044557629 GCF_019279795.1 Protopterus annectens
TTTATTTCACACTTTTCTAGCCAAAAGCAATATTATTTTAACTGGACATGGACCTTCCATATTCAAGGTGGACTCATCCTTTGTTGCAACTGGCAATGTGCATCAGCACATCTATACAAAATAAACACTGGTGTCAAAGCTGTTGCTGATGTATTATACTTGCTGTTTTGTTATTACAGTATGGAGTTTCCCTTATGGTCAGATGTGTACATACATCCTTGTACCTCTAGCTGTTATAAGATATACCATATGCTGAAAAAGTTCATTTAATTTTTTTTCTCACCCCTCTCCAGAGTGCTTCACTCTTTCCAGCCATTGCATTGCTTCCATCAATTGCCATGTCTACCAGCTCCTTCTTATATCCCCCAAATTTTTCTGAGCAAGCTGGGTCTGATGTGGATCTTAAGAGCATCCTGGGGGGGGGGTGATGTCATGCCAGCTTTTGCCAAGGGATGGTTTTGTGACCTACCCTGTATCTCTGCTGCTCCTCTGCATTTACCTACTTGTAGCCCTTATGAATGTCTCTTGCTTCCCCTTTTCAAAAATTCTAAAAATTATTATCTGTAGCAGTGACTCTATTTTACATCTCTCTCTCTTACTTCATATATATATATATATATATATACTCACACAGATGTATGGCACATATTCATAGGTTTATTCATGTTTTGCTCACTGGTTCACTGGGTAGTCAGACTGATCCTTGAAGACTTTTTTTCAGCTACATTTTTGCCCATCAATAGCATTCATCTGGCAGCTGAGGTCTATATTAGATCACTGAATGCTTAAAAAAGAGAATGGTGATTAATCGACTCTATGTAAGCAAAAGCTTACAATGTCGAACTGTCAGAACAGCAATTATTTTCCAAGGGAAAAAAAAATTGATGTTCCAACAAAAAAAAAATAAAAAACAAAACACTTTAAACATTACATTGAGTGGGGAGGGCTTCACCCCCCACCCTTCGATGTAGGGGGCTGTACCCCCCACACCCCCCCCACTTAAATATACCAACTCCGAGACTGCATTACAGTGCCAAAAACGGCAAAGTAATGAAGCGGCCAAGCAAATTCTTTCCCAGGGAAAGAATTTGCTTAAAAGCCGCTTCAATATTTTGCCATTTCAGTCTTTTAAGTTCGACCAAGACGCATTCTAAAGAATGCATCTTCGGTCTTCTAATAGGAACCTGGCAGTTGCATAGCTTACTGTTTGTTTTGCTTCTAGTCTTGTTTAGATGAATAAAATCTATCCCTTTCCAGTCAACAGGAACCTTAAATTGTTTACATAATTTGTGTAAAATGTTAGTATTATTAGCAGTTTTCATTTTTCTTTTCCAGTAATTTTGTGGGGCATCACATCAAGCCAGAACCATAGCTAGGTCAGTTAATACTCTAGGTAAATCCCAAAGTGATGTCCCCCTCAGCATGAAAATGCATGCATACATACATACATATGTATGGGTCTAGGACTCTTGCACGAACACACTTTTTACCGAATTGCGAATGGGCGGGCATACTTACGTGAAAATGCTTTTCACCGAAGCAGCATTTTCACATAAGTATGCCTGTTGTGCCGGTCTTACTAAGGTGCGGTTAAGGGAAAATTCCTTTTTCCCCACTGTAGTGCGATCTCAGAGTGAGAATATTAAAGTAGGGGGTGTGGGGGGTGCAAACCCCTACATGGGGGGTGCAGGGGGGCTTGCCCCTCTGCGTAAACGTAGATTTAATTTTTTTTTTTTTTAAACATACTTTAGCAAAAGCGCTTTTTTGGTGAAAGCGCTTTCATTAACGTGTGTTTGGTGATAGTGGATTCTCACTGTTGAACTTTTGTTCAACAGTCCTAGATCCATACATATATACTTACATAAATAAATAAAAGTTCCCCTGAAGTTGAGGATTAAAGGAAATAACACAAAAAGGCTTAGGAATCGACCACTAAAAAGTCCTCCTGAAAGAATTGATACTAGCTCCTTGGCCCTTTACTATAGTTGCTAACACTCACTAACAAACAAGTATATTTATTATTGCATCCACAATATCACCCATTGCTGTTTAGCTAATGACCATTACTACACTTACACCTAGTTGGTAAAACTTTTGCGGTGCAGGTTTTACCCCCTCAGTCTGCCCCTAGGGCAGTATTCCACTTTTCACAACCCTAGCTACAGTACTGCATCAGGACTTATTCCCCCAGATTCAAGAAACTCCGTGCAAGAATAAAACTATTCTTGCACAGAGTGGTTCATGTCCATTTAGAACAGCAGTGCACCTTGCATATTCATGAAGGCGCACTGCTGTTTAACCTACATGGACATGAACTGTGGTGAATGAGTGCAGGGGGTGTGTCCAAGTAGTGCACAGACACTAAACACACCCCCTGCACTCAGAAAGTGCCACACGGCACTTTCTAAGCGGAGCTGGCATACTGTTAGAGCTTTGCTCTAATATTATGCCAGTATTTCAGTGTCTACGGACACTGAAATGAAAAAAAATATTATTTCAGTGTCTGAGGACACTGAACTAAAACTCAACAACAAGAAAGCAATGCAGGGGGTGTGTGACAGGTTCTGTGACACACCCCCTGCATTGCTAAAGTGTCGTAAACACTTTTATAACCTGCTAAAGCAGGAAATGTGTGCAAATGCACACATAACAGGGGATAAATCCCCCAAAAGTGAAAAAGCACTAATATAGCCCCACAAACAGAAAGTTGATAGAGAACAAGTCATGCATCAGCATGAATCGCAAGGGTAGAAGTCTGAAAGCAAATGTATACCATTATTTCCTCACAGCAGTGTATGTTAACAAAGGCACAAATGATGGGGGGAATAAATACTACATTAGGGACACACCTGAAAAGTTGGCCTCACACACTTAGAAAGTTGATAAATAACAGGATATGTATTAGCAGGAGTCCCTGAAGGACAGAAGCCTGAAAGCCAAATGAATGCCAGTATTTCATGAATGCAGTCCCAAGTAGTTGTCAGAACACCACAATACACACCCCCGTAACCTAATAATATAATAATAATATTTACTTTTTTCACTAGCCTAAGGAATGTTTAAGTGTAGCTAAGTGGGTGTGCACATTATGGCTGTCCACTTAGCATAGCTTAAACATGCCATAGGAGCTAAATGCAAATAGACAGGTAAAATTTTCAAACTGAGATAGTGTAGTGGTTAGAGTCATAGCTTTTTAAGCAGGCATTCATGGTTTAAGTCCCAAAACAGGGGACTTATTTTCCTATGTGAAAGTAGTGTTAAAATTATTTTAGTAAACTGAAATCATGTAGCAATTTTTGTTTGTCAACCAGGGTAGTGTAGCAGTTCCAAAAGTGAGATGTCAGTGTAGAAAAGATGTGAAAACCCCATATAAACACAAGTGCCCCATACAGTATAGTCACACAAGAATATAATTTAATGAAAGCACATAGGGGGATGTCATGGAAGGTAAATGCAAAATTATAATGTGTAAATAAATATTATTTTATAATATAAAATGTATAAGTATAATATGCTTAAATGTGCCATAATCACTCTATATCCATCAGACGTTGTTCTGTCTAGCAACAAAATAGTCAGCCCTGCCAAGTCTCAAACCCACGATGCGATTTTTTATAATCGCAGCAAAGTACCACTACACCACCAGAACAGTGAGAATCATTAATACTTTACAAACATATGCATTCTGGTCATTTAACATTAATGAAAAAAAACAAAAACACAACAATCCCAAGTGTCAAACCCCTGACCCTGAACACTATAGTCAAAGGAATGTACCAAACACAGCTATAGAAATCAATGCTTTTTCAAACATATCATGCAATAGAGGAATACAACATAAGGGAGAAAGTGTTGTGGAATCTTTCATGTGTTGTATTTAGACATATATACACACACACACACACACACACACACATATATATATATATATATATATATATATATATATATATATGGGTCTACTTCATATGACTGAAAGCTCATATGATCGACAACCATTTGACTGACACCAAAACAATGAAAGCTCAAAGCACCTAAAGATTATATGATCGACACTCATAACATCGACACATGGAATCCAAAGCATTATGCCCTTTCCCCACTGTAGCGCAACCCTGGAGTAGGAATAAATAGTTAGGGGGGGGTGGGGCAACCCCCCCCCACATATATCATAAAATTTAAACATACATATGGATACTTTTAATGGCATTGACTATATTCATATAAATAATGTGGGGGTCTGTGCCCCCGCACCCCCTAACTATTTATTCCTACTCCAGGGTCACACTACAGTGGGGAAAGGGCATAATGCTTTGGATTTCAATTGTTGATGTTATGAGTGTTGATCATATGAGCTTTAGGTGTTTTGAGCTTTCATTATTTTGGTGTCAGTCAAATGGTTGTCGATCATATGAGCTGTCGATCATATGAAGTAGACATATATATATATATATATATATATATATATATATACACATACAGATATATATATATATATATATATATATATATATATATATATATATATATATATATATATATATATATATACATCTATATAAATAGATCTGATGAAACATATATATGAAAAAGTAGAGTCATAATATAGATACATACACATATATAAAAAATAAAGGAAGGGAAAAAATATATATGTATGTATACAACATGCAGTGCAGTTATACCTCTGAACCATCCCTCTTCAACCTGTTAGTGCAAGAAACCTGTACAAAGGCTGTAAAGGGGGGGGGGGTGGGCCAATGTATAGGGACATATTTAAAATATTGCTGTTACAAATGAAGACATTCGCTAATCAACAGGGTGCATTTCAGCATACTATTACTGAAGGATATGAGGATGGAAACTGAAATGTTATGTCATTATTTACTATCATAAATCCTTGGATCTTCATCGTGATTTACCAGACAAATACAAATAACTTGTGGAACTGAACAAAAGTATGGGCCAAACATCCAAACATTCTGTGAAAATCCTGGCAGAGGAGAGGTATGCTCAGAACCCCTTAGTGCAATGAATCTGGACCAAGCCTGACAAAGTGGGGGGACAAAGGCATGAAAATAGGTTCATATCCAAAATACGTCAGTAGATAAGCTGAGAAAGTTGATGTAGTAACACCGTATGTCCTAACATATATCGACTGAAATATCACAATTTCAGGACTCAATTGCTTCCCATTAGTTAGTGACCTCAATACCCACATCATCCCACTGATGTGTCAGGAATACATAACAGTTATGGGGACCAGACCAAAGATAATGGCCAGACACCTGGACATCCTACAAATATGTGGACATAACACAACAGTAGGGAAACTACACTGAGCTACCGAGCAATGTCCAGACTACAATCAGACTGACATAACATTACCCAAGTCCAGCTCTGGGGGTGTACCCATGCATTAGGGAATATAACAGGCACTACAGGGATGTTACACTACTGGAAAACAGACAATGGTGTGAAAGTGCATACCCCCCAAAAAAAACTGCACTACAGTCACAGTGGCATACCAGTAAGCAAACTGAACACTATGGTATAATGACTGTGTGAGCAACAAAATCCCATTTGCCATACACATATACTGCCCCAAGTCACAGTGTAGTGGGAATCATGAGGTGTTATGGGATATGTCACAGTCTGCATGTACAAACATGTACAGGCGACATAGAACCAGAAACTGGAGCAGCATGCACAGTCAGATAGAAAGGGCCCATGACACTCACATGTACCCTCTCCTTACACAGCCCAAATAACATGTACACATTACACTGCTACACAATCCTGACAGTCTTTTAACAATGGGCAGACATACACAGACCTCTCAAATGTACAGTTTCCCACAGAATGTGTAGGCACAGGACTCATATCTAAGGCTGCTTCCTTGTTTCATGTCTGGGGGTCTATGACATCATTGGGATGGTAGCAGGAATGAATGCAATAAATAATGATACTATATAACTCTGAACCTCTTAGTGCATGACATCTGGACAAACCCTAACATAATTGGGGGACAGAGGCCCAAACACAGGGTATATTGGACAAATTGCTGTGATAAATGTAGACAGTTGCTGGTGTTACCGGCTTTGTTGTAACATATAATTTTTGAGGGATATCAAGTCAGTAACAGCAATGGATGTTAGCATATACTGACTGCATTCACCATAGTATCCTACCGATCAGCCAAGGACAACAACAGTCTGGGGAACAGACCAAACATATGAGCCACGCATCTGGACAGGGTCTAGGCCTCTGGACAGTGTAGAGGTATGACCGCAGTGATGTAACAGAATGGAAATCCCCTGAAAACTGCCAAACATGTCACCCAGCACCTTACGAAGCACAGTAAGACCAATATGACACTCCCCCACATCACCTCTGTGAAATTACTCATGTATATTCAAATATAGCATGCACTACAGGGATGGAACTGTAGTGAAAAGCAGAGAGCGGTGCAAAAATGTCCACCCAAAAAAAACCTGAAACACAGCCACAGCAACATACCAGTACTCAAAATTAACTCTAGAGTAGAATGACTGTCTGAACAAACATATCCTGATTGCCAGTCACATACTACACCAACATATACTGGCCAAATTCACAGTGTACTGGGAATCCTGAGGTGTTACAGGACATTTCACAGTCAGTGCCTACAAGCATACAGACATGACAGACTGCCAGCAGCTGTAGCAGCATGCAGAGTCAGATAGGTAAAGGATGTATGGCACTCACATCTTCTACTCTCCCTACCCAGTCCAAGAAACATCTACACACAACACTGCTACACAATCCTGGCAGTCTGTCCACAATGGCCAGACAGACATGTCTGTCATATGTACAGATGTCCACAGATTTACCAGGGTGTGGAACAATAATTCTGGCTACCACTGGATACCATGGCCAGGAGTTTGCCAGGTCATTGGCATGATAACTGTACTGCAGTTGGTAATTAATGATATTCCATACCTCTGCACCTTGTAATGCAGGGCATCTGGACAATGCATAACGTACTTGTGGGACAGAGGGCTGGAAAGAGGGACATATAACACATAATGGTGTTACAAACTGAAACAGCAGCTGGTGTTACACTTGTTGTAACATAACATCCCTGAATGATATTATGTCTGGAACACCAATGAATGTCAACAGTTACTAACTACAATCCTCACATTATCCTACCAACCCCACAAAAATAGATGTTGTTCGAGAAACAGACCAAGCATAACAGGCAAACATCTGGCCAGTCCGTGGACAACATGCCAGTTGAGAGGTATGTCAGAGGCATATCACTGTCAGATGTCAAGTCACCCAGTAAATGCATGTCCAGACTAATCCTGTCAATCTAGCAACCCTCCATGTGTATAACAGCACTAATGACATACAGTCTGTACCCAATTCTAGAGCTTTGTCCCCCATGTTGTTGGCCTATCTCCACATGTCCTGTCCTGTGAGGTATTTCCACCTACTGTCTGTAGCCCTCCGCACCTCCATAATGTTCCCCGCACAGGCAAGGAAAATGGGCAAGACACACATGAAGGGTGTCCGATATGTTGGAACTAGCAGCAGTGTCCAGGCTCACACCACAACACTATGTGGGCACCAACATAGCTTTATGGCCTCAGCAATATCTAACAGGACAACATCAACCATCTCAAGGTAGGCTGAATGCCTGTGGTGGTCAGCAGTAATGCACAACTACCATCATCGGTGGAAATAATTGCAGGATGGGCCAAGAAGGGACAGGTGCCTCATTGGAAGCCATGTCACCCTGTTCTGCACAAGCAAATAAGGTCACAGGTGATGTACCCTAAGGCTCTCTTTGAGTGCAAACTGAAGACATCCACCGAGGCCAATCACTAGGCCTTCCTGACGTGTGTCTGCAATTCCAGAGACAACACACATACCTGCTCTGTAGAGGTGGTCAGTAACACCGCCTACACATATGCCATGGATATTGGCAACTGGCTTCTGACAGGTAAAGTGTAAACATTGCCTCCCTGTCCCCCCATAGGTACACATGTGCATGTACAGCATCTGCCCCCTCCCCTCATGATCAGGAAGCAGGTCTGCAATACGCTCTCAAAGGCAACACACAGAGGTCTCCATAGGCCTAATACCATTCCTGGCTGCATCCAACATGAACACAGGCATGGGCTCTCAGACCCATTCTGCAGTGTAGTCAACCACAGCCTGAAACCACTGACATCCCATCTGCACAGAGGACAGACAGAAAGGTGATAGACAATATGTTATGCATTAGCATTAATGTTCAGAAGGATACAAGTCTGACACTGAAATGTATGCCATAATGTCATAACAGCAGTCCTCAATAACATGTCTGAAAACCGCAATACTCTCCATTTAATATAGTTATATAATATTAATATCCAATAGGTGATAAATAAAAATATACAGCTCAGATCCCCAAACCAAGATAGTGTAGTGGTCAGAGTCCCAACTTTGCATGTAAGTGTACATGGTTTGAGTAATATAACAGGCAGTCCAAATTTACATTGGAAAGCAGTGTTGAAAGTGCTATGTTCACATTAAAATATGTAGTAAGTTATTTTTGTCACCCAGGGTACTGTAGCTGGTGCAAAATGGATGTGTGAGTGCATCTAACATGTAAAAACACCCATGCATACACATGTCCCATACAGTATAGTTACACCCCTTGCTACTGTAATGAAAGCACATACAGCCGTGTCATGTAAGGGAAATCATATACACTTATCAAATGAAGTCATTAGTGTGGTATATTATGGGAATGAAATGTGGGCATGGTTAGCAATGCTCAGCTATGCTAAGCAGATTTAACAACACATTTTTGTTGTCCTCACACCTCTGTCTGGGGTTTGAGTGTCCAAATTCACCTCCAATGTCTGTACAAATGCACAGCTGTTGCTGTATAAGAAATGGACAGCTATGGACCTTCTGTACACCAATCCTGCACATCCGTAACTAACTTCCATATTGTTCTTCCTTCTGCATGCCTCTTCTCCACCACTTTCCTATCACCCCTTTCTCTTTCCTTTTAAAGAATTAGTGTGGGTGTAAGTGTGAGTAAGCAGTTGCAAGCGGGGGTAAGAGCAAAAACATTGCCAGCCTTGCCAGGGCCCTGTACACCATAGTCAGAGCAATGTACCACTACACCATTTGAACTGTAGGGACTGCTGATGCTTTTTCCAACATATGCTCATTCAATAGTAGGGAAGAGATTCCGTAGAATCAGACAGGCCTTTTATTTATACATATACACATGTATATATGTATGGAGATGCATATATATGGACAAAGATATACATAATATAAATAGTGATATACATATAAAATACACACACACACACACACACACACACATATATATATATATATATATATATATATATATATATATATATATGAAAAAATATAAAAAGAAACTATACGTATATAGATAAGAATATATATATATATATATATATATATATATATATATATATATATATATATATATATATATGTCCATATCTCTCTCTTTATATATATATATATATATATATATATATATATATATATATATATATATATATATACTAATAACATGTAGTGGAGTCATACCTCAAAACCATACCTACCAACCCCTTATTGCAAGAAATCTGGCCCAAGGCTGTCCAAATGGGGGGACAATGGGACAAAACTAGGGACATATTTCAAATATCGCTCCTATAAATGTAGAATGTTGCTAGAGTGACAGGGTTTGTTTCAGCATACATGTTCTGAAGGATGAGAGTTCTGAAACTGAAATGTATGTCATTATTTACTGTTATAAATCCTCAGACCCTCACAGTGATTTACCAGGGATATGAAAATAATGCATCTGTGGAACAGACCAGAAATATGAGCAGTAAACACGGACATACTGCAACAATCCAGACAGTCCCGAGGTAGACTCAGAACCCCTTAGTGCAACAAACCTGGGCCAGGCCTGACAAAGTAGGGGGAGAAAGCCATGGAAATAGGGGCATATCTGAAATACTGGAGTAGATAAGCTGACGCAGTTGCTGCAGTAACACCCTCATGTCTGTCCTAACATATATTGACTAAAATAGCACAAGTCCAACACTAAATTACTTCCCACTAGCTAATGACTGAAATCTTCACATCAGACCACTGATGTGTCAGAAATAAACAACACTTATGGGGGCCAGGTAACACCATGTCCTACAAATATCTGGACATAACATCACATTAGGGAAACTACACTCAGCTGCTAAGCATGTCACCAAGCACTGTCCAAACTACAGTAAGATTGACACAACACTAACCCAAATCTGCTAGGTGGAATTACACATGTATTGGCAAATATAGCAGGCACTACAGGGATGTAACAGCACTGAAAAATAGACACCAGTGTGAAAGTGCATACCCACAACTTAATCAACAACAGTCACATTGACATACCAGTAAGGCAAAGGAACAGTACAGTATAAGGAGTGTGTGAAAAAAAAAACATCACAGCATGTTTGTCACTCACACACTACCCCCACATATACTGGCCCAATTCACAGTGTACTATGATGCCTGACTGTGGTATGGGACATGTCTCAGTCTGCCCCTACATATATATACAGCTGATAGACCACCAGAAACAGGAGCAGCATGCACAGGCAGATAGAAAAGGAGCTATAACACATACATCCATGCCCCTCCCTACATAGGCCAAATAACATTGGCACAATACACTGCTACACAATCCTGAAAGTCTGTCAACAATTTCCAGAAATACACAGACTTCTCAACTGTACAGAATCCCACAGAATGTCCAGACTTTCCCCTCATATATAAGGCCTCTTCCCCATAACATGTCTGGCAGTCTGATACATCACTGGGATAATGTCAGGAATGTAGGTACTAAATAATCATATATCATACCTATCAACTTCTTACTGCCTGACATCTGGACAAAGCCTGACATAATTGTGGGACAGAGGCCCAAAAACATGGGAATATTTGAAATATTGCTGTTATAAAACTGAGAATGTTACTATTGTAACAGGGTTAGTTGTAGCATATTTTTTTCTGAGGGATATGCGGTCAGAAACACAAATGGATGTTATCAGTTACTGACTGCAATCCCCAGAGTATGCTACTGAATTTCCAAAGACAAAAAATGTCTGAGGAACACACCAAACATAGGAGTCCAAATTCTGGCCATTCTGTGGATAGCCCTACAGGTGAGAGTTATGTCAAAAACATAACACTGTCAGAGTTAAAATCACCAAGGAACTCCATGTCCACACAAACCCTGTTAGACTAGCATTAATCCAAATGTATAACAGCAATACTGACATTCTGCCCCTATGTCTGGAACTTTCTCCCCCATTCTGTTGGCCTGTCTCCACAGTTTTGGTTGTAAGAGGTATTTCCAAATACCCTCTATGATGCTGTTGTTTATACACCTCCATGAAGTCCCCCTTACTGGCAAGGGAAAAAAGGCCAATGCTCACATGATGTACTCAATGATAGGAGTGTGTTGCCATGCCATTGGCAACATGAATAACAACACAGCTGTCCTGCATGCAATTATCAAGTGGGGGACACCAATTGGTGCACAGGCCATCAGCTGCTCATGAGCATTACCTTCAAAAGGCAAGCTGTTACCTATGCAAAACAGATGTACACCCTACTTTCTTGACAGAGAGAGAGAGAGAGAGAGAGAGAGAGAGAAACAGTGAAAAGAATCATAAAAAACAAGCAGGACATAACCACCTACTCTTGAATAAAACAAACAAGTATGTCAAACAAGTAAGCATGTCATGGACTGCAGTAGGGGGTATGCAAGAATGGGAAATAGGAACTGTAACATATACATCTCAACAAGACTGCTGTACTGATATATTGCTGATCAGAACCTATGGCCATAGCATCTGGGTCTGTCTGCAGTGACATAGATCACAGGTCAGGCCCCTGAGTCACCCCAGGAAAGGATGGCTCACATAGGACTTTTACTGCAGTGTGTGTTGAACAATACTGACTATGACAATGTTAGGCCAGCTACTGGGATGTCGTACATATCCATATCTTACTTGTGAATACGACTATGATATACTTGGTTGTCTCAGAAATGTGAGAGACCTATATATGGTATTTGCATAGTAAAGTACTGTTGCACATGTGTGTGTTGAACTGCATGTGATATCCTGAGCTCATACCATTAAACTATCCAGTGTTATGCACACTGACCATATGTGTGCCTCATATTTGTAGTCATTTACTCATACAGTTGTGTTATGTCTGGCAAATCACTGGAAAATTTGTGAAAACTGACATTACAGCATCTCCTTCTTTTTCTTCTGGCTGTTCCCATTACGGGTTTCCACAGTGGAGCATCTGTTGCCATTTCTACCTATCCTCTGCACTCTGCTCTGTCAAACCAACCACCTGCATGTCCTCTCTCACCACATCATGGAACCTTATCTGAGGCCTTCCTCTTTTCCTCTTACCTGGCAGCTTCATCCTTACCATCTTTTTCCCAATATACTCAGCATCCCACTGCAGAACATATCCAAACTGATGTAATCTTGCCTCTCTGGCTTTGTCTCAGAAATGTCCAACATGGGCTGACCCTGTCATATACACATTGCTAATGCTGTCCACCCTCATCACAACCAGTGAAAATCCTAACATCATTAACTCTGCCACGTCCAACTGTGACTCCTGCCTTTTTGACAATGACACTGTTCCCAACCCATATAACATAGCTGGTCTCACTACCCTGTTGTAGATCTTCCCTTTCACAGTTACTGGCACTCGTCTGTCACAAATCAGTACTGACACTCTTCTCCACACTATCCATCTTGCCTGTACTCTCTTCATCACCTGTCCTCCACAGTCATTACTCTGAAATGGTGATCCCAATCATTTATACTCATCCCTCATTGCCAACTCTACTCCCTGCATCTTCAACCTTCCACTACCCTCCTTCTCATTCACACACAATTATTCTGTCTTAGTCCTGCTGACCTTCATTCCTCTCCTCTCTAGAGCATATCTCCACCTCTACAGGGCCTCCTAAATCTGTATCCTACTCTCAAACAGATCATAATGTCATCTGCAAACATCATACCCAATGGGGACTCCTGTATGGTCTTGTCTGTCAACCTGTCCATCACCATTGCAAATAAGAATGGGCTCACAGCTGATCCCTGATGTTATCCCACCTCCACCTTAAACATATCTGCCACTCCTGCTGCAGATCTCACTGCTGTCACATCACCCTTGTACATATCCTGTACCACTGTTACATATATCTCTGCCACTCATGAATTCCTCATACAATACCACAACTCCCCTCTAGGCACCCTGTCATATGCTTTCTCTATGTCCAGAAAGACACAAATCAGCTCCTGACCTTCTCTGTACTACTCCATAAACACTCTCAGAACAAACATCATATCTGTAGTGCCTTTACCTGGCATTAAAATATACTGCTGACCACTACTCATCATCACCCTGCTTAACCTAACTTCCACTACTCTTTCCCATGACTTCATGCTGTGACTAATTAATGTTCTCTCTCTGTAGTTATTACAGCTCTGCACATCAACCTTATTCTTAAAATGGTACACAATCACTCTCTCCTCTCCATATGCAACCTCACACTTTCCAAGATACAATTAAACAAGCTGGTGAAAAACACCACTGCCATTTCCCCATAACACCTCCATGCTACCACAGGTATGTCATGTGGACCAACAGGCTTTCCAGTATTCATCCTATCCTTGCTTCCTCCTTGGTAAACTGTTGCACTTCCTGATTCACAATACCCCCATCATCCAACCCTCTCTCTCTCATTCTCTTCATTCATCAGGTTCTCAAAGTACTCTGTCCATCTGCTCAACACACACTCCTCACTTGTGAGTAAGTTTCTCTCATTATCCTTTATCACCCTTATCTGCTGCACATCTTTCCTAGCTCAGTCCCTCTGTGTAGCCAACTGGTACAAGTCCTGTCATCCCTCCTTAGTGTCCAACCTGTCATACAAGTTGTCATATACCTCACCTTAGCCTTTGCCACCTCTCTCTTTGCCATGCACCCAACCTCCTCATACTCCTGTCTACTTTCCTCATCTCTCTGACAATCTCACTCCTTCATCCCCAACCTCTTTCTATGTATACTGTCCTGTACTTCTTCAGTTCACTACCAAGTGTCCTTGTACTCCTTCCTCCATCACACCAAGCACCTTTTTAGCTGTCTCCCTTACTAGCTTTGCTGTACTTACCCAGACATTTGGTAAATCGTTACTGCCACACAGTGCCTGTCTTAACTCTTCCCTGAACTCCACCTCACAATCACCCCTTTGCAAGTTCCCCCTATCTGATCCTTGGTGCTGCTCTCACACTCCTCCTCATCTTGATCATCATCATCTTACAGACCAACAATCTCTGCTGCCGAACTACAATTTTCCCTGTCAACTCTTTACAGTCTCCAATCTCCTTCATACTGTCCCTCCTACATTGGCTATATTCCACCCATGTGCATCTCCCTCCACTTTTGCATGTCACCCTATGCTCCTCCCTCTTGTTATAGTATGTATTCACCATAGCCATATTCACCCTTTTTGCAAAATCCACTACCATCTCACCGTCTGGATTCCTTTGCTTAACACCATACATACCCGTTCCCTTCCTCATCCCCTCTGATCCCTTTACCAACATGGCCATTGAAATCTGCTGCAAACACCACTCTCTCACCCTCAGGTACAGTCATCACCATGTCATCCAACTGACATCACACTTCTCTTTCTCATCCACTGCGCAAGCAACTTGCATAGCGTATGGACTAAAAACATTCATTACACCATTAATTTTCAGACTCATAAACATCACACTATCAGGCACTCTTGTCATCCTCCAAAAACACCCTTTGCATACTGTTCTGTCAGGATAACCCCTACCCTCTTTCCCCTCCCATCCACACCCTGATAGCACAATTGTGACCTGGATCCAGTACACCTAGCTGTACTCCCCTTCCATCTGGTCTCTTGCACACACAATATAGCCACCTTCCTATGGTCATCATATCAGCTAGCTCTGTCCCTAAACCAGTCATACTGCCAACATTAAAATTCTTACCCTCACTACCACACTCCTAGCCTTTCTCCTCTCTTCCTGCCATATGAGTGTTGGACATCCTCCAGGGTATGTCAGTCAATGCAAAGGCTACTGTGATATTGAATGACTTGTGTGTTACAGCAATATTAAGACAGTGTCACTAATTATGTCCCATTGCCCCCCATGTATGTGTGGCATCTTACAGATGTCCTGCTCTAACAGGTTGAGAGGGATGACTGGACAGCAAGAGTGTGAATACAGTGTGCCATACTGACATAGAACAGAAATGTATATCAGGTATTAACTGTGCACATGTCATTATGAGTAGGTGTATCTGGATACCTCATAACAACAGATATGGGATGCAAAATGTCAGTTAAATAAGCTGAACATGTTGTACATATGTGTAATCTTAATTACTGTGCATCCATCAGAGTGACATTTCTACAGCTACTGGTTGTTGCATTGCCCTGACACAGTCATGGGTACTACAATGAGCATGACTATCTGTTTGAAATTGCAGAGGTGTGCAGCTGTGTTATGGCTGTGTGTCCATGCCCACTACAAACAGTTATAGGAACATCAACATAGCTGCATGGACTCAGCAATACGTTACTCATAAAACCCACCTCTACCAAAGTACAGTAATCCCCATTTGCTGGACAGCAACAATACATAAACCACAGACTTGGTCCATATATTGGCTGTACAGGGCAAATTATGAGCTGGCACCAAATTGGCATCAAGTCAGCCTATTTTGACCAAGCATATTAGGTCACAGGTGGAGTACTGTAAGGCTAACTATGAGTACAAATTGGACACATTCACCAAGGCCAATCACAAGGCCATCTTCACATATGTCTGCAATCTCAGAAGCAATAAACCAACCCACCCTGTAATGGTGGTCAATCAGACCGCATACACACACAACATAGCTACAGCCAACCTGCTGCAGACAGGTTTAGGGCAAACATCACCCCCTTGCTCAGCATCACTATAGGTGGATATGCACAGCACCCACACCCCTCCTCTCATCACCAGTGAGCAGGTACATATTGCCTACTGAAAGGCAACAAAGTATCCATGCGACCTGATAACATTCCTGTCTGCATCCTACATGAACTCAGGCATGTGTGCCCAGCTCCATTACACACTGTAGTCACACCAAGCCTTGGCACCATCCACACCCCATCCGCATTGAAGATGGCCAATGTCATCCCTCTACACAGACATGAATGAGGAGTAGAAGATTATGAAATTAACAAGCCCTTATTGTAGGGAATATGACACATCAGGACCAGCAGTGCAATGCAAGCAGATAAAGTGCTGATAGATTACAGGGGTATGTTGTGGTTGTGAGTGGTGGCTACTGGTATTCAATGTAGCTGCGCTGGTTCTGTACATACTGTTGCCATATGTATGAGGTCCTGTAATGTGTTTCCCTTTTTGTCTTCCAGGTGCAATGTTGCATCAGCAAAGGTCTACTTTCTCAGAGGCTGAGACAAATATAATCATAGAAGCTATACTACAGAACCATGCCATAATGTTTGGCTGGAGCCAGCAACATTTGTGGGAGAGGACTGGCCTGTGGGATGACCTAGTCCACAGGGTAAATGATGTTGGCCTGCATGCATGTACATATGAGCAGGTCTGGGATCGTGCAACTGACCTCATACGGCATGCCCAGTAAAGGGCTGCTGCAGTGACCAGGGACCACACAGCCACAGGTCATGGCCCAGCCATGCAGCCCCCACTGGCATCCACCGAGGAGCTTCTCAGCAACCTTGGGCCACCCATCCCAGTACAACATCAGGGTACAGACCCCCCCACATGCTGGAGGTTGGTGGCACCCAGACAATAGATGAAGAGTGTGCAGGTAAGGCCCCAGTGGAGATTACTAGACTAGTGTAGCAGATATACTTGTATTTGTAGAGTAGCTACATGCATGTGTCAGGTCAGATTGCAGTTGTGGAGTTGTGGATGGGATTTTCTAATGCACAGAAGTGCACATCTAAGGTGAAGGACAGCAAATTGTGTAGACATGCTGCATCCATCCTGTACCAATGCCACATGTGAGTCTGCTGACAATGCTTCTCTCCCCAAAACTACTTCGGTCCATCCAGTCAACATGTGGGATGGCTGCCTGAAGTTGGTGATTATGGAATTGTTCTGTTGTGATTTGTCAATACTCCAGGCATGTGAAGGCCATGCAATGTACCATGCATAAAACTGTCACTCATAGCCATATTGCTTTATGTGCATGTTTACTTGTGGTGGGGTTAACTGCATTGCATCACAGTGGTCACCACAGGGGCCTATCTGAAGAGAATGTAACATCCCTGTAGCATACCTCACAACCTGTTAGTGCAATACTTCTGGACAAAGACCAAAAAAATGGGGGGACAAATGGCCTAAGATAGGGATATGTGTGGAACATTACTCTCATACAGTGAATATAAACAGTGTGCACACCCCTGTTAAGATGCCAGGGCTCTGTGATATGTATACAGACTGAGACCACAATATGTCAGTCCACACCTTTTCTAACCTGTAAGGTGACCTATGACATGTACAGTTCAGTTGTAAAACCAATCAATCTGTTGGCCACCAAATATGGAGTATACAAACCATACAATAACCTGGACGCATATGTGTGCACACCCTTCAAATAATATTTTATTGCAACAGCTTGTGATTTACTGACAGCATTCAGTCTGCATAGGTGCACACCTGCCATCAAGTAAAGGCACTTTGAGTAACACCAAATAATAGCCTGCTGTCCAAGTAGGATATTCATGACATTTGTTCAGTTGCCTGCAACAGCAACAGCCATGGCTTGCAGACAGCTTACAAAGCAGCAAAGGGATCTCATATTTGAAAGGTATCCATTACGAGTAGGGTACAACAACATTACCATAGCATTGCATACACCATGGAACACAGTTGAGTAAGTTGTCAAAAGGTGGATTGAATATGGGACAACAGTGCTGTTGAAAAGAACCTGACGTCCCCCCAAAAATGATGACAAGACATGTTAAAACCTGGACAGGGAGGCTGCCAGGAGACATACAGCAACACTGAGGGAGTTTCAGTAATCTCTTGCAAGTACTGGTGTTGTGTACTACATGTGAGACCACTCTCCCATATTCTGCATATGTCTGGCCTATGGGATATGGTCAGAAGATGAAAGCCTTTCCCCTCACCAAAAACATCCAGGGGTGGATACAATTTGCAATACAGCACATCAAGTCTCCCAAAGGCATGTGTGAAAATGTGTTATGGTGTAATGAGACTATGGATTGACCTCACAGCCACAATACCAAACGTATATGTGGTAAACAAGCAACATGCCTCTTAATCTGAACACCAACATCTCCATGGTGAATCATGCTGGTGGCAGTGGCCTGCTGTGGGGATGCTGTTCCAAAGCCAGAACTGGGCCTGTAGTCACAGTGGTGTTAATTCAGAACAGTTCCAAATAACACCCACATTTGGCCAAAATCCATCAGGCGTCTGCAAGAATGCTGAGAATGGGGAGGGGTGTCAGCCTTCAACATGACAAAGACCTGAAGCATACACCCAAAGCTACCTAAGAAATGCTCCACCTGAACAAACTAATGGTTATGGACTGGCCCAGCTAGAGCCTAGACCTACACCAGATAGACATACACCAGTGCAACCTGATGAGGGCTGTGCACATGAGCCGCCCTTGCAGTCTGACAGAGTTGGGTGACCTTTGCATGGAAGGGTGGCCAAATAATGCCAAGTCAAGATGTGCCATGTTGATAGACACCTTTACAAGAAGAGTGAATGCTGTAAATCACTTACAAGGTGCTTCAACAAAGTATCATTTTAAGGGTGTGCACATTTATGCAAACACCATATTGTACATATTGCAGTCATATTTTGCATGTAACCCATCTGTTTGTTTATCGATTGGATTGCACAGGTCATATGTCACATGAAAAGTGTGTAACATATTTGAATGCATTATTGTGGTGTCATCTCATGTATTACAAGAACATGGCATGTTAACAGGGTTGTGTACACTTATCATATCCACTGTAAGCTTAGAAGGTTGGTGGTGTAACAGGAATTGTGTGACCATATATTTACTGCTGGTTTGGAGGTCTGACACAAAAATGTATGTCATTTTTCAATGATGTCACTCCTCAGATCATCCCAGTTATGAATCATCAAAGCACAGGGGTTGGTTATGAAAAACAGAGCAAACATATGAGCCAGACATCTATACATCCTGCAAGGATCTGTACAGTTGTGAGGTTTGTTCTGTAGTACTTGCCACTGTGCTATATAGATGAACAGCAATGATGTGTACATGGATGCAGTCTGTGCTGGGGAAGGGCCATTACCTGATAACAGTAATCATGTATCCCAGAGCTCTATATTGTTAGTTACATGTAGTAAAACTGGCTGCAATGCATGATGTTGAGGGCCGTGTGTCATGCATGTCACCATATGGGTACTGTGTGGTCTGTGTAACAGATTTGTGCCACCTCACCTGTACGTGTGTGTGTGTGTGTGTGTGTGTGTGTGTGTGTGTGTGTGTGTGTGTGTGTGTGTGTCTGTATACCAGCCAACCTTGGAGTGCGGGGATTAATGCACATATATTGTCTTCCCCTCACAGGTGGCAATGGGGTTTGGGTTCCCTCCCACTTGGAAACTGATGTCATTATCTCTGCAGACTCTGACAATGATGATAGGAATAGTGAGGTGCAGGTGGGGTTGTCAGGGGCTGAATCTGTGCCATTGGTTGGCATCCCACACTTGTCCACACCATCCCCACACAGTGATAATGGCCACACATAACCCATCACCAGTGGTCACCGATGATGGACAGTTGGCAGTTGGTGGCATTGAACAGGCTAGTGTGGCGACTATGGCAGGTGTGAGTGTAGACACTGGCCATAGCCAGAGTGTAGGTGAGGTCCAACACAGGTGGACCGCTACTCAATCTGCTGTTGCAAGTGCCACAACAGGAGTCACCAGATGCAGGTTTTGGGCTGTCATGGATGCACAGGCACATAGTAAACACCACAACAGACAAATACTCAGGGTGGTGGATGCAACTCTTCTTGATTTACGTGGTGACATACATAACCTTGTTGAGGCCACACATCAAAATACTGAGGTCATGAATAGACAGTGGGGTGAGACCTTGGCAATCCTCAACTGTGGCATGTCTGTGCTACAGCATGTGGTGGGAGATGGGCATCAGCCACATGGATGTAGGTCAGCACCAACAACAGCTGAGAGTCTACAGGGACATGCACCTTCATGCTCCCATTGTGGCAGTGACACCAGCAGTACCAAAGGGGGGGTTGCTATCCATATCACACTGGAGCAGGCCATGGCCATGTTGCCTTGTCTGGTCCCATCAGGGACACAGATCCAGCAGACAGCAGTCACCATCAGGAAGCAGTACTGCATCTGGACTTGGGCCTGGTGGTGCCACTAATACCCCTGGCAGGAACATTTCTCATGTCCGTGGCTAGCGACAGTGAACTGGAACCCTGCCATGTATGGTCCACAGCTGTCTGATGTACTACTGTGTAGGACAGCCACATGGCATGACTGTGTGCATACACACACACACACACACACACACACACACACACACACACACACACACACACACATCTGTATCACAGGCAGGTCATCTTCAGACACACATAGCAACTCGGCACAGCCCATCTATTGGATATCCCTCCAAACACACACACATTATATCAGCTGTATGTCCCAGCCTAGGCCTCTGGCAAACCCATACCACACCCTGTGCATATGACGATACCTAGTCCACATCCCTGTCATACATACCATCAATGCAGAGACATGCTAATAAGGTTCTGATGCACAGGATGAATACAGTACAATGTAGCTATGTAATACTATGTAAGGTGTTGTCTGCTTGCATTTGTTATGGGTACACATACAGGGGTATGTACCTTATTCACCAGGATGCATTATTGCTGTTAGTACCACTGACTGAATGTAGTCTGGCATGCTGTATTCAGTTTGTGTTCCAGGTGTTTGTGTGTCTGCAGGCTGTGGCCCTGCAGACATTCCCAAGAGGGAGTATGGCAGAGTGGGAATACACTGACCATGTCATAGGCAACATGCAGTTTTTATATGTACATGTACCAGGTGTATATGCATGCAACAGTATGTGTGAGAGACACTGTTGTCAGACAGTGTGACCTTACATACATACCCCTTGTCACAGACAGGTAGCCTTCAGACATGTCAGCTCAGTGTTGTGTAGTACCACAGGCTCATGCATACAGAACAGGTTACTGCAATACTGTCAGCAGGTCCCTCACAAGCATAGCCACTGCATTAACTGCAAGAGATTCACCTGTCAACACCTGTTGGCCCTGCCATTTCTTCTCCATACACTCAACCATAATGCTGTTGATGAGGGCATGCATGATACTGTGTATGACAGGTTTGTCGTATGTATTCTTGAGTTCACCAGGTGGAGCAGGGAGACAAAAGGGTATATCCTTTGCATACACACAGTAAGGACTGACACAGAGGATGTGCACACAGTAACATAAACACAGTTGGCAATAGACAGATTAGTAAACCTACATTTACACCTCTATGTACTGTACTACTACACACATTACATGCTCCACATAGATTATATACATGGGACATAACATACTAACTATTACAACATGTAATGCTCTGAATGCCTTCGTGGATGGTGAAATAATCCACCAGAAATAGGATGTGGAACCATGTATTGCTCCTACAAGCCTGGACAAGTGATAGTGTAGTAGATGTTGTATCAGCATGATGTTTCAGTCAGGTATGATTCCTGATGCTGGCATGTGTGTCACTACACTCACTGTGACTGATTTGGCAACAATATCACATACATGGGCATTGTTAAGTGACACAGACCACATATAGGTTGCAAACATCTGGATATTCCATAGACATCTGTACAGAGGACTGGTATGGCATTCACAATGGTTTAACATGCTGCATGTGAGGCAGATGATGTTACCACGCTGTATAATGTAATGCCATCGGGAGGTGGTAAATAGGCATGGATGGTACACAAATCAAAATGGTATCAGCCAAACAGGAAATGATTTTCATCCAAAGACACACAAATACACACACACACACACACACACACACACACACAC
This sequence comes from Protopterus annectens, assembly GCF_019279795.1. Lineage (NCBI taxonomy): Eukaryota > Metazoa > Chordata > Ceratodontiformes > Protopteridae > Protopterus > Protopterus annectens. The sequence continues at coordinate 1,044,517,424 of NC_056741.1, forward strand.
ACACACACACACACACACACACACACACACACACACATCCAAGCAGGTGATGTGATATTATAAACTAAACCTCAGTACTGTTACACAATGGGTCTCACCTTTTATGCTGGCACGTGCAACTGTTTACAAATGGTAAAACACTGTGCACAGCAGGACATCACTGTATGCCATTCAGGGTATCCATGTGTGTGACTGTCTCTGTGTCCCCCTGTGTCTCTCTCTGTATCACTGTCTGTCTCTCAGTTCCCCACATCCATGTGTGTGTATGCTTGACATATGTTGTTATCTGTTGCCCATATATATGTGTATGTGTGTATGTATCTCACACAACAGATGCAAATATATCACATATGGGCCACTTAAAGCTAGCTGACAGTAATCCTGTCTGATGTGTGTGTGTGGGGACAGTTGAGGTGTACATAGTTGTCTGTATGCATGGACATATATACACAATACAGTCATATATTCCGATGTGGGTTACAACATGTCCTGTGATTCTCTAAGTGTAGGACCATGCCCAGTGTGACCTTCTATAGTTAGGGTGGGACTCCATTCCAGAGATAGGTGTACTCCAGCATACACCACTGACCTGTACATTTTTGGCAGGCTGTCCAGGTGTTTGGCTAGAGGTTTCATCCTTTCTACGTAAACTTGTGTTTTCATGGCAAGTTAGTTAAAACTTGTGTTTTCATGGCAAGTTAGTTACATATAATTGAAGTGTGATGTTACAAAATAATACAGACATTACTATTTCCGAATACATAACCTTCAGACAATTCCCACTACTACAAACTCCTAACCCCACCAACTTTCTCAGTATTTAAGGGTGATATTTACAACACATGCCTAACATTATGGCTTTGTTCCACTTTTCTTTCTGCCCTTGTCCAGAAATCTTGTTGTCAGAGGTTGGGAGTTATGGGTGTGGGTACAGAGTGCATTCAAATGTGCAGGCATGTCCATTATTTGTAAAAGCAAACATAAGCAAAAGGATTATTGAGAATGACCACTGGCAACAGTACCACACGGCACTTATATTCACAAAAGTCTTGGCACCTCTGCTACACATCCTTCAATATGTCAGTAATATGTGTAACATATTCCACATAGTACTGTGACTTCCAGGTATGTCAGTGGCAGAGCAGTGGGTGTCACTGATATGCATAACAGTTGGCACTGCACTTATCTGCACATGGCCCTGTCAAAGGCAGCACTGTACCTAGGGCAGTACAAGACAACTGCCAGGAGAACATGCTGGCCAGATCCAGACAGTATTAACCACACATACACATAGCTCATTGACCCCTGCATAATACGGACAGGCAACATGTTTTCATGTGTATTGGTACAGCCCTGTCAATGTGTGCTATGCTGCCATTTCCATGCAAACATATATGTTACTGCATTTGTGTGGGTATATGGGGGGCACACCTCTCCACTGTACACATCTGCACAGACTGTGCTGGCATTTGCTTTACATTTTGGTTCCATTTACCATACTACTGTGCCCAGTCTTGGGGACTGGAGGCATATCAGTAAAGAGCCCAGGTCAGATTGTACTGGCATACATTTGAGTTTCAGACTTCTTACCCTTCACAGCCTTACTGCAACTGTGGGTCCTGGTGTGCTATCACTGTGTGAGTCTGTAGGGGGTTAATTCAACACTGCAACCATTTGTGTGCCTTTAACAGACATTTCTCTGTGGTTGTGAGGGGTGGTTATGGGACCCCCACCCTGACGTCCATACCTGTGATCTATGACCCCCCTCACTTAGTTGTCCCCATACCTATACTGCATTGGGATTTGCCACCTTGGGTACTACTGAATAGTGTGTGGAGGCCAGTTTTGGCCAGACATTTCCTGGTGTCCCACATAGCTGTCAGTTGTGTGCTGCTATCCCAGTAGGCCACCCCATTCCCTTGCATACATGCAGCATTACCATAGATATGCTAGCAGAACATACTATTCCTTACATTTATTGTTAAGAAGACTGACTTACCTTGTGCTTGCGGCAGTTATGAGGACAGTGCTTGAGGGCTGCCTATGTTGGATGCACACAGTACACTGCCTATACATGGTAAGTTACAGGTAACGTGATGTGTGTGTCATACATTTTACTGTGTGCGAGAGTCAGAGAGAGGTGTCAGTCCCTGGGGTCCCTACAGTGTTAGTGTATGTGTTATGCATTGCCTCTTTGCCAAGGCCTGAGCATACTGGGCATGTCTACATCTGCTTATGGGAGCAGGCTCAGGGACCTCCTCCTGTGAGCCCCTCTGTACCTGTGGGGACCTTGGCAATGGTGGTGGGCTGTGTGGCCCTTCCCGTGCTGTTCCTGCTGCATCTGTTTCCAAAGGATCATATTGTGTAGCATGGCACATACTATGAATGTATGTACATGTGGCTGGAGAGTACTGCAAGGCTCCACCAGATATGTCAAGACAGTGGAACTGTGACTTGAGCATCCCAAACACATACTGTATAATGATCCTGGTTTGTGCATGTGCCTCATTATGGCATTCTTGTGTGGGTGAGTGTGCATTTCTGATGAGTGTCATCATCCACGGCTCCAGTGGTTAGCCAGCACCCCCCACCAGATGGCCATACGGAATGCCCCCACTGGCAAATGCCTGGTACAGTTGTGACGAATGCCAGGTGTGGGAGTCATGATAGCTTTCAGGGCTGCCAGCACACACATTAATGATAATTCCCTGAGCATTACACATGACCTGGCAGTTGATGGAGGAGAAGCCCTTGCAGTTTATGTAGCCCCTACCTTGTTCACCAGGTGGTGCTTTGATGTGGATGTGCATGCAATCTATGGCACGCAGTACCTCTGAGTATTCTGCTACACCGTGGAAGAGACACATATTGCTGGTCCTCTCCTCATGGGTGTTGGGGAAGTAAATGTGCTCACCGGCATGTGGTAGCATGGGATCCAGGAACTGGTGGAGTACCCTGGATGCAGATGCCTGTGAGACCTCCATGATGTCCCCAGTAGGTCTTTGAAATATACCTGTAGCTAGAATTCTTAAGGCTACACATATCTTTGTATCCACTGGGATGGGTTCCCTTTGTTGGTTCTAGCTCTGAGTTGAGGCTGGCACAGCTCAGTGAATTGCTGAAGTATGTCTCTGTCCACTCTGTAGCGCTCTACTATCTCCAGATCATGTAGCCCCTGGTAGGTTACCCTGGGTCTGAACACTCTTCTCCTCCTCCTCCTTGGTCTGTGGTGGTTGTCAGCATTATCCTCCTCTCCGCCCTCATCCTCTAACACATACTGATGGATCAAAGCAATGGCAGCCCCTAACATTTTCCCAGTTAAAATTCCCCCGCATGTATACACCAATGGTGCAGAGTGTGTGGGAAAAAACATACTGTAAGGTGTTTCCTTACTTTATACTGTTGAGCTGCAGATGTGCCTGTATGTTTGGCTGACTATGATACAGTCCAGCTGCCACCTATATTACTCATGGCTTTGATTTGGCCACTGTGAGTGCTAGAGGCATTACTGGTAATTTGTGCATGATTGTAAGTTGCAAGAGTCCCATATTAGTGATTTCTACTTTATTGTGCTGTTGCTCTTTATTTATTTATTTTTTACATCTCCTCCCATTTTCAGCTATGCAGCCATCAGCCAGCTGTATTATTGAATGCTTTCAATGGCCCATTGTTTGTTGCAGTATCCCATATTGCTGTTTGCACTGCATTTCCCTTGCTCTGCTATTTCCTTTTACTTTTCCTATGTCTTTCCTGTTTAATCCCCGGCACACCACCCAGACCCATTTAGCTAGTGTAAACAGCAAGAAATGGCCTTCTCGTGGCCGTGAACATACTACTCAGTTCATGGAATAAGACTATACAGCCGTAGACACACTCCCCTCACTTAGCTGTGCTTAGCTAAGCACAAACCCGGCCAACAGAGTATCAATGTGCTTACAGAAGAATTTTGTGTCCCCTCATTAACATACCCCACTGCCTTACTCCATAGTTACTGCAGTACACAGAGCCTTCCCCCTTAGCAACCACTGTTCCCTGCCATTGTTTTGATTCTGCTTGCCATTGACTATAATGGTAAAATGCAGCTTTCACCTAAAATGGACTTTTTTCTAACTTTTTTTATTTTCCCCACCATCCCGTTTGCGCGGGCACTGCCCTATATTTATTTTTGGCCGATCTTGGCCGTTTAAGCAAACATTTATTTTTATACAAATTCAACACTTTTCCATGGCAATGACCATATATTTGGCCATTGGCATGACCAACCACTTTAATACATGCTTTTATTGGAGCTGTCATGGATCCGTTTTCTTTTTTGCAGAAATTTATTCGGTTAGTAACCGGATATATTTCTGCACCTTACATTGTTCTTGCACGAACACCTGCCTACTTCCTGGATCACTAAATCAGCTCATTTGCATGGTTTTCACCAGCAAATGAGCTGATTAGCATACTGCTTGGCTTTCTGTGTAGGAACAGTATAGGGCCACTTGTGCACGTCAAAACAGCACAGCCGTGGATCGCTCATCAGCCATATTCCATGCAGGAATGGTTACGCTGTTCCTACACAGAATTTTTTGATTGTGAAACCCGGGGATTGTCTTGTCATGCTTACTTTGTTAATTTCTTTGAGAACCCCATTACTCTGTGAAATAAATACAGTCTTCTCCTTCAGCTTGAGCACTACTGGATGATTATCTCACTCACGCCTTTAGGGATTTTTTTGTACACTTCCAGTTAAGACTTATAGCATCTTATGACATCCATATTTTTTTTTCATCTAGTTTCTTTAACTAAGTGGCTTACCAGTTAATAATAGGTGATAATAGAAAGGGCAAGGATTTATTAATAAAATGACACTGAGACTGGCAATTTAAGATATTCTGCAGGGAAGAGATAAATCAATGTTTGCCACTTATTATTTGTATTTTGTATTTTTAATCACACTTTTCATAACTGAGTAACCTACATGCTATTAAAGGGTTTGGCATGAAATACCATGGTGAGAGACAAGAAAATTCATTGTCAATGTCAATTTATATCACACTGTAGTTGAAATATTGCTAGTTGTTTGTTAGCAATTATAAAAATAAGCAATATTTTCATATGCAGTTAGTATTTCAAAAACAAGTAACTTATAAACTGCTGCATGGTACAGGTGAAACCTTAGATGTTGTTGAAGGAAACTGTCTTCAACATTTGCACTTTAAGTTGCACATCTTGAGAGGTATTCAGTGTTATTTATACTACTAATCATGCAAGTAAGCATATGTTTTCATATATCTGTAAATATCTAAATAAACATGTACTCAGAGAGGATTTTCTTGTTGTCATGTGAAAGCTTATGTCTTAACAAAAGTGTTGAAACAATATATGTCTAAGCTGTACATGTTCCAAGATATGGCAATTTGTTTGTGAAAGTTTAGCAAAAAAATATAATTCTTGGTTTGTATGAATTAATAATATATTATAGTATTTATATAAAACGCTGAATGCCCTGACTATTATTATCATAAAGAACCCTTCTTACTGATAACATTGCTATTTATACAGTTTCAATAGCTTTTACTGTTCACAAAGTATTTACACTTGTTTCTCTAATGCTTTTTTCTTTTCTGCAGAAAATGCTCTGGAATACAAGGATGAGTTTATGGTACTAGATGTGTGACATTTGTAACCACTGGGAATGTCAGGAACTGCTAGAGTGAATCCTGAAATATGGGGACTGAATGGTCTAAACAACAGACTTACATATACTAAGTCCATGATGCCATTTCTCAGACTATTCCCTTTTCTTTGACGTATATCATTCTCTGGTTTGGTATATATAAGATTGTGGGGTGTAGGGGGTGAAGGGGGCTTGCCCTCCCTGCAAAAAGAAGTTTAAAGGAGAAGAGCAATTTTTGAGATTCACACTTGTATTTTCTCTCTTTTTTTCTAGCTTGCTGACACTCGGCATTTTGAATCCCAACATTTCAGTAAGGAGCCATGACATTCCTCACCACATAGCTGTGAATGACTTATGACAAACTCTCCTTGTCTTCCTTCATGAATATTGAGTACACTTTTTATAATCACAGTCATGCCTGTCTAACAATTATTTTCACAAACCCTGTGCATTTTGTTTATATTAATTTGCCTAAAATGTGTGTTGTTTTGCTTCCTTACGTCTGTTTGCCTGTGCATATGTCTGTCTATATATCTGCCTACCCGTCCGATTGTCTATTACATATTTTTTCTCACTTCTTGATGAAACTGGAGGATACTTTCCTTTGCTTGTGCTTTTATTGTTCTAACTGCTTTATAATGAGTATACTGCTGTATCTTCCATCACTTTATCTATTTAAACTGCCTAAATGCTGAATGCTTCCCCTCTCTTTTAGTGCTGCCTCATTAGAGAACTACTGCAGTTTATAATTGTTTTCCTTTGTATATCAGCTCCACCCAAATGCCTGTTGCTTTTGTGATGAGAATTAGATGTAGCGGAAGTATTCTTTTACACCATTATTATGCATTTTACCCATAGTTTGTGGGGCAATGTCCCATTTTATAAAACTACTGGAACTCAGAGGTTTAAATAGTTGTGCTACATATTTTAGCTGACTACGTAATTTGTGGTTTAGTGAGTACTTGTTCCCAAATGACAGCCCACCTGCGTGGCTGATATTCTCTCTCCATCCAGATTTGAGAACATCATGTCCAAAACGACTGTTTATACTCAGCAAGACTTCATTACTAGCTGCCTAAGGCTAGCCATGTGGGATATGAAAATGATCCTGCTCCTGCCTGGTATTGAAGTTAAAATCCTGCATATAACCCTTCACATAGAAAAACCATCAGCAGTATCTGCTGTTTTCAATGACATCCTAATAATAACATTTATAATTTCCCTATATCTCTTTTTGTAAAAAAGGAATGCTCTATACAACCCTACATGGAATGTCCTATCATTGTCTCCCTGTGACTCATATTTCTCCTATTCCTGCTTAATTTTCTTTTTCTTTGACCACTCCATTTATATAGCTGACTATGCTTCTTTATATTAATTAATTTATTTATCCTGTTAGTCAGTTTTGGGGCTGGTCCATGGACTCTTTCAGCTATGATCCAGACATCATTTGGAATGTCTGCACATAAATATGATCACAAAAAGAGCACAATATTCAAAACAGAAGTATGCTTGACCAATGTAAAATGTTGCAAGGAAGAAGCACCATATACCTCCTGTTGTATGAATAGTTGCAAACCCACACCTTGTTACTTAAGTATATTAAGTCTAAGATTGCAGAATCTTAAGGAATTAGGAAATCCCTGAGATACAGCAATCTTGACATTTAAATGCAAAAACAGGAAATTACGCATTACAAATTACAAAAAAATGTTCTAAAGACCTTTTTGTCCAAGTAACTGAAGGATTATAATGTGTTGCAAACCCAAATGATAACATATTAGTGCGGATCTGATATAACAGCTGCATAAAACACGGCTTATACAGCTAATGCACAGATTGAAATGGCATCTTTTCAAGTTAAGAAAAAACAAATGTAAAATCAGTATGCCAAGTTGGAAATAATATTTTAATGTCAGGGGATCTAAAATTCGATCCATAGAAAATCCAAACATTAACTCAAAAGTCAATGCCAGGAAACAAAAAGGTATTACAGAACTTTCTAATAATATACAGTATTATATTTGAAAGGTTGTAGCTAGTATTTCTAATCGAACAGTGCTTCCAAAACAGCTGATACATGAAGCTGTTACTCAAGAAGCTAGCAAAAGATACTTCACCATTAAAATATAACGATATGAATAAGCTAGTTGTATTGCATTTACAGTTGCAGAAAAGCGATATGTTCATTGATAAGGGAAATTCCAATAATATTAGTATGACAAAAAAGTTTAGGTGGAAATAGACCCCAGACCCTTGTAAAACATATTCATAAATCGGTTGTTAAAGGCACACCTAAGACTGCTTACAGTGTTACTTATCTTGCAAAAATTTGATGAGAAAATGAAACACAGACCAAACTAGTAAATGCAAACAGCAAATATAATGAATACAGGATATTTATCAGACAAGCATGAAGGACTGTTGGAACATGAGGTGTATTTGGGATAACTTTAATTACAGATAAAAGGGAAAAAAAAAACAACTTCAAAAATGTGCTGATTCTGACTTACAAATGCATTTAGTGAAAGATGTTGCAATAAGGCTGTGCTGACAAAGAATCATCATTAAGGAAATAAATGCACTCATTTTCTTTCAAGGAAGTAATAAATAATTTGAAAAGCTTAGTGTTCAAAGATGATGGAAGAAATGTTTCCAATCATCTTACAAACTGAATGCTTTAGGAAACACATGGTCCCATCTTGCAGCAATTAATAGGAAAGAGAGCAAGAGATTTAATTAGTTCATGGTTGTGTCATCTTTAGTGCCAATGACAACAACAATCCAAAGAAAGAAAGAAAGAAATGCTACTCTGTCCACTTCTGGAATGTCTGTGGGGTAGGGATGGGATAGACTTTTCCAGTGCAAAGAAACTATTATATCTTGGGTGAGGATTATTATTCTGATATTCCTGAAACAATCCAAACTGACAGAGAAAAAAGTGAAAATGTCATCATTGCTATAATGCAATGTCTTCCTTTTGTGACAAAGAAGACCTGATGTTGCCATTTTGACAGTAGGCCACAGTACACAACCCAGAAATGTGAAATATAAGTTCAAATTCAAAATTTGAAAGCTGATATATATAGGAGATGAATATATGTCTACAGAAGTTCATCAAGATTGAGAAGAAATGTTAATCCACTTAAAATTCAAAGCTAGGAGGCTCCATTTTTGGGTTCTTGGTACTCCCAATTTTTTGGATTTTTATTAGTCATTTTTGGCTTCATTTACAAATTTGCTTAGAACTCTCAGAGATATTTAATGATGCCTCTATTGTAAATATGAAAGTGGATCTCATAACCAGATTAGGCACACAAATACGTGGTCAGCAACTTCCATGTAATTGTGTTTTTGTTCAGTATATAAAAGGACTTTAATTTCCCATGTGGCAATAAAAAGTGAGACTTCTTATTGCATCAGTCACCTATAATTTTTCAGTGGGATTTAACTATTAGTTGCTACTAAACAGAATTTTTTTTGCGGATTTGTAACTTAATGTGCCAAATAGGAACCATGATAGAGTTCCAATATCCAAATAACATTTCACTTTGACTTTTAGGACAACCAAAGAAGTAAAAACAGTATTGCAGACTCTCAACCTATTTTCCCTAAGCCTCAGTGGAAATCATCACTTGGAGAGTCTTTGAAGGCAAACACATGCAAACTTAAAACTTTTCTTTTTTTTTCTTCTTCCTTTTTTTCCCAATGAAGTTTTCTTTGTTCAGATATTATTACTTGCTCTATAACACTATATTTTTCTTTTGGGCTAGGCTGTCTTTTGCTTATATATATATATATATATATATATATATATATATATATATATATATAATTTGTTCAGATTTGATGGCACTAATATTTAAATATTTTATTTTGTTTTATAATAACTTGAGTTAACATGGATAGTCTCAACAACCCTTTCAAAAACAGAAATTTGATATCATCAGTTTAATGATATGTATTGCTCCTCTTTAAAACAGATTCATATGGAACCTTTTGATCAATATTTGCTAACTACATATAAACATTTTCATCATGTGGTTATACATTCATTAAATATTAAATTAGTCAATTTTTACAGGTCAGAAAAATGTGAGAGGTGGTGACTGTAACAACTATTTGGAGCAGATGGAGCTAAAATGGATTCTTAGGATGCAAGCTTATAAGTATCCAGGGTTGAATAGTCAGGTTAACATCAAACCCATTTTGAGTGGGCGGGGGCTTAAGGCACATAGGAAGTTGCATTGATTGTATGAGGAAATTATGTCTGTTTTTTGGCACAATTTTCTCTTGTTTTGATAGGACAAGTGTTAGTTTAAAAATGTTCATTTTTTTTAGTCTCTTACAGGATCTGAAGAAGCTGTATGCAAAAGCGCTTGTCCTTTTTTATCTGACTGTTACATGGAATTTGTTTGCTGTCTGTTTCTCTAACACTGAAGAAGGCATATTTTTGCCGAAACCGGTTTGTTATTTTTATACCAATAAAGTCTGATTATTTACTATCTGCTTTTTGGCTGTATGCTTGTCTGCTATCCTTGCTGACCAACTGTGTTTTTCTTTGCTGCTATTTTATCATCATTTTTATTAAAGCCGTGTCTTCAGTTGTGGTTGTCCATTTGGTATGTCTTTTCTGAAGTTTGGTCTTCACCTGGACATTCAATACGCACTGGTTATTTTCTTGTTTGCATTGTAAGCGAGACACAGATCACCTCTGAGCAATCTGTACGATACCAAGTAGTGATAGTGATTTGACCCTGTCCATATAGGGCAGGTGTTGGAGGCCATGGATTCTCCTTGTGAGGTATTTCTTTGACCTTTCCAGCTGGTACAGGTGTTTGGAGAGGTAGATATTAAATAGGCCATTATACTCAATTACAGGCCTAATAACCTCTTTTTTTGGATGCAATCCCTTTACTTATGAGATGAACCAAGTAAAAGGCTTTTCTGACCACTGCTGCTACATGATAGTCTGATGTGAGATTGTTGTCAACCTGTGTACCCAGGTGTCTCACCACAGGGTGTGTGTTTAGGGGGTTGCTGTTGATGTGGTAATCAGTAAGGGCCATGTTTTTGCCGAATGGTATGATAATACATTTTTTTGCATTTAACTTAAGGCCATGACTTTGGCACTAGTCATTTGTTGCTGTGAGACACTTTTGCAGTATATTAACATCATTTGGGGAGTCAATGGCAGCACCCAACTTACAGTCATCTGCAAACTTGGTCAGCCACAGACCCTTTGTCTTTGCCTAGACTGCTGAGAAGTAGATGCCAAACAGTAGGGATCCCAGGAAAGATCCCTAGGGAACACCACTAGTGACAGGTCTGCTGTTAGAGGTGGTGACACCTGTTTTGACCTTGTGGATCCTATTGGTGAGCCAGTTGACCACCCACCTGATGGGATAGGGATTTACGCCAAGTTGTGTTAGCTTTTCAATGATGCCCAAGTTGACGATTGTATCAAAGGCCTTGGCCAAGTCAAGGTAAGCTGTATGTACTGACTTTCCCTCATCCAGGTCCTTGGTGAAAGTCTCAAAAAAATCAACCAAGTTCAACAGGCAAGATCTGCCCCTGACGAATCCTAATTGGTTGGGGTCAAGTGCTTGGAGATTGCTTATGTCATTGTTTATAAGATCCATAATAATATACTCCATGGATTTACAGATCAGACTTGGCAAGCTAATGGGGCGATAGTTTCCTGGGCCAGTAGTGGCACCACCTTTGTGCAAGGAGATGACAATGGCAGTTCTTCACTCTACTGGAATGATGCCTGTAATTAGGCTATAGTTGAATAGGGTGTTCAATGGCAAAGCTAGTTCTTGCTGGAGATGGCACAGAATACAGCCTGGGATACTATCAGGCCCCATGGAAGCCGTGTTCTTTGCCTTGGAGAGGGCCTTTAACACTTGATCTATGCAGATGTGAGGTGAGGGTCAAGTATTGTGGATGTCGAATGGGCCTTTGTGAGGACTGTGGTGAAGTTAGCACTGAGCCTATCTGCTAGCAGGTTGGCTAAGTCAACAGGATCACTGTAAGTGGTACCGTTAAGTACTAATTCAGAAGAAACCCGGGCTTTGTTGTGGAGGTTCCTGATGTAGCTGAAGAAGGCTTTGTGGTTTCCCTTTGTTTCAGAGGCTAGTTTCAATTCATAATTGGCTTTGGAGGTTTTCACTAGTGATGTAATGTTCTTGCTGAGGCTGAGTAGGGAGTTTTTCCAATTTGGAATTTGTTCCATTTTTACCCTTGGACAATAGTTTCTTCCTTTTGTTGTAAAGCATGCATTAGAACTGATGAAGTCAGGGAATCATTGGGTGAGTGCATTCGTGCAGGAATAGTTCACCCAGTCTATGGTGGGGTAGTTGAAGTCACCAAGGATCAGGGTGTTAGGGTGTACTTTGATGAAGTCAAGTAGGTCTAGGTAGGAGGAGTGGGTGTTCTGAGTCATGGAGGGGGTCTATAGCTGGATATAACATGAATGGGTGTCTTGCCAACTGTCAGGTGCATCTGGAGTAATTCCACTGCTTCATATTGTCAAACTGGTCTGGAGGTCTGTCTGTCCTTAATGAAGATAGAGACTCCACCACCCTTAGTCTTTCCGACCTCATTTTAGGGTCAGGAAGTGTGGAATGAAGTATAGCCTGGTAAGTCAGGGGGTGCTCTCCACAGCCCTGAACCAAGTTTCAGTGACCACACAGACATTGGCATCTTCCAGTATGAGGAGAGCCTCCAGTGAGTGCATTTTCAGGTTAAGACTCCTAGCGTTAAGCAGCATGACCTTTAATTTGCTTTTTGACAGATCTTTTATGTTGAAAGATTTGTCTTTGGGACAAATGCTAAAAAAGGCAAAATGGGAGAGGCAAGAGCTTTGGCCAGGATCCAGAACCCCAGGGGTGACCGGTGGAGGCCATCTCTGGCAAAGCATAAAGGTCTATCAATGATGTCATCCCAGGCAGACAGATACTGGATTCCTTTGGGAAGACACCTGAAACTAAGACAATTGTTTAAGTCAATTATCTTTTGTTGGTATTGTGGTATCATTCTTGGTAAAGGTAGGATGCTGCTTAGGGCTAGGGTTATTTCTGCCTGGGACACATACTCTGAGAGCTCAAGCATGCCTCTCTTAATATAGTCCAGGGAGGTACATCTGAAGTCATTCACACCAACATGGACAATGACAGAGTCATATTGTACCTGTTGTGGAGAGACTTAAGGGTGTGCGTGATGTGGCGGATTCTGACACCTGCATTGGTTTATTGTTATGCCTAATGGACTGTGTTTTTGAGACACTGGTTTGTTGTCTACTGTGTGTGATGTGTTTCATGTTGTGTGTGGAATGTTTGTGAGTGTGTTTTGGGGGTCTCTGTTGTCTAGGTAAGTTTTTATTGAAGATCACTGCATAGGTGTGTGTGTGTTGTGCTTGGCTATGTGATGTGGGTGGTGTGGTGTTTGTGCTGGCAATCTCCTATTTGTCAGGAGTACTTACTGTGGCATGAGAGAGCATGGATTCCAGGTTACTGATGCATTTCTCCCAACTAAAGGAATTATGTGGTAGGAGAAGAGGACTGTCCGTGAACATGAGGCAGTTGTTACACTGTCTCAGTATGCTCATGTCGACCAGGCTGGCAGGAGAAACTGGTGGGAATTGTCCAGACATAGTGTTCTGAATACTTGGTGGACTTATGGAGAGTGGGTTTTGATAAGAATTTGCCCACAGGAGTGTAGACCACAAAAATCTTAAATGTAAAATAACTGACCTGAAGCACAAGTGCTAAAACTAAAACTAAGATGCTTAGAATAGCAGGTAAATATAGCAGATAATGGCATCAGAAAAATAAATGACAGTGACATTGTTTCATGTTAAATGTCTTGTCAAATTTGTAAAAGTCTTGTCAAATTTATAATTTTGTGTAAAGTGTTATCAAGATAAACAGGAAATGTATTCACTGTATACTTATATCTACTAATTTTGCTTATAAGACTTTGTGTAAAGTGTTATTACAGTTAAATTAGCAATGTACTCACTATATACTTACACATTGTAGTTTGCTTGTAAGTCTTGTAATTTTCTAAAATTGTGGAGCTTTTCTCCCCAAGCCTCCACTGAAAACAAGCCTTGTGATCCAGTCGGATTATCCCAGTTAACAAATGCCAAATAAGTAAATAAATAAAATGAGGAGTAATGGAAAAGTCTTTTAAATCTGAGAAAAAAAGTTAATTATCTGACAGAAAAAATAAATATGCACTTGGATTAAAATAAGTTCACTAAATTTGCTCCCCCACACACACAAGGTGTCGGATTGATACAATCCCCCATGGCAAATCTCAGATCATTCTCTAATACTGTCTCAGTTTAAAACTCAGGCAAAGATCTCTGGCTATATATGAAGACTGTTTTTGTCAGATGTATTATATAGGGATTATTCAGAAAAATGACTGAATACTGGGACAAAAGCATAGCAATATTCACCCAAACTGGACAACAGTTATGGTTTGTATTGCTGCTGCTCTCATTCAACTCACCTATAGACTTGGACAAGTTCACTATAATAAGGTGGCTTCACTGTCTAAACCAGTTCAAGAGAAGCTTATTATAGTAATTTTGACAGATGTATATTAACATATAGAAATCTACTGCATGAGATTCGTCAAATGTTGGACATCCAGTGCATGAAATCAGAACATTTGTACAGAAAACAAGTCTTACCATAATGATCAAAAAAGTGGCAAGGTTTTTTGGCTCAGTTTTTATCAATAGGCTTTCACCTTAATTATATACAAAATTTTCAGCTAGATCAGACATTATAGAAACTGTCTTAGCTTACTGTGATCAAATATGCAACTATTCATTAGAAACTAAAATCTAGAAACAGCTACAATATATTACATGATATGAAAAGGGAGCTATAGTTACTCCCTTTCTACTTTAGAGTAGGTGAACTTAAGGAAATAATTATTTGTAAAATAAAAATTCACAAGGCTCTGGTGTACTCTCCACTGAGTTCTTTAAGAAATGTCTTCTTCTGATATACCCTAACATAATCCTTCTAATCCAAAAAGGTGAAGGATTACTTTTTTATTAGCTACATTTGCATTGATATTGCAAGGAGTGAAAATATAACAAAGAATGGTAATTATTGCTCTAGTCCCCTTCTAAATTGCGAATATAAAATCTGGCTACTTCTAATCAAAACTCACAGACAACATTGCTTCAATTTCAGAATAGCTAATGCAAATGCTGCTTTTACTCCTTAGATGTAGATACATCATTCAGTGTGGAACTTAACTGTGTAACATTCTAGAATCCCTATAAAATACTTAATAATCATTAAAGCTTTATTTCTCAAGACTCAGTACTTTCTTGATATATAAATGGAACCTATACTGATTTGAAAACTGAGCTATCTACTATTGAATACAGTTTTATCCTAACCTTAAATCTGATCCTGATGACTATAATCAACTGATTCAAAGGGGATCCAGTGTCTGTCAGCCTGGGTTGACATGCTCGACAAGCCACGCTGCTTCGCTAGAGACGGCATGCACCTGTCACCCTTATGCTTTAGAATACTGGCCAAGGCTCTTGCCAACCCCATAGTGCCTTTTTTAGGCAAGGCTCAAAAGACAAACCCAACGCCGTAAGTAGCACAAGTAACAAAAAACTGAGGGTAATGCTACTCAATGCCAGAAGTCTAAACCTTAAAATGCACGCACTCAAGGCACTCTTCAGTATGGAGAAAATTGATATATGTGCAGCAACAGAAACCTGGTTTAAGGCTCCAGAGAGCACCCCAGTACTACCAGGCTACAACTCATACCATACATTTTGGCCACAAAACTCGGACTGAAATACAAACCTCCAGGTTAGTGGCACAGCACGATGCTTCAGAGATCATCCACGTGCAACTAACAAACGGGCAAAACTACTATTCAAATTGTAGCTTGCTACAGATCACCCACCATGTCCCAGGACCCCCACTCCACATTCGTGGAAACACTGGGAAACATAAAGGTCCTACCAAACACCCTGATATTGGGTGATTTCAATTACCCAAACATTAACTGGGAGAATTATTCAAGTACAAACTCCTTTGCCCAACATTTCCTAGAATTTATAAATGAAAATGCCCTGGATCAACTGGTCAACACCCCCACCAGAGGTGACAACATATTGGACCTGGTCATCACCAACATGGGTGACCAGTGTTCCACACCGAAGGTCAACCCCTTGCTGGTTAGATCTGACCATAAACTTATCACTCTGGATATCCACATTCTGCCACCACCCCTGGTCAAAGAAACCACTGTGAAAAACTTTTCAAAAGCAAACTTCATGTTACTTAAGACCAAGGTGGGAAGTTTTAAAGCCCCCATGCTAAAGGATAACACTGTTCAAGCTGCAAAATCCTTTACTAATGCACTCTACGGGCACCTACAAGAATGCATGGATAGTGCTATCCCAAACAAAACCAAGACTTACTCCTCCAAGAAAAGGAAACCAGTCTGGTGGACCCCTGCCACAAACAAGCTATACAATAGAAGGAGGAAACTAGTACAGAAAAGAGTAAAATCCCAAGAAGGGAAGACATCCCTGATCAGTATCAGCAAGAAACTATGTTCCCTCATAAAATCATCCAAGGCTAACTTCAAAAGAAAAATTGCCATGGACTCCAAAGATAACCACAAGGCATTCTTTAGCTATGTCAAGAATCTAAGTGGCAATTCTCAGATCTGCTCAGAGTTAGTGCAGAATGGCACAAAATATACTGAACCGACTGATATAGCCAACATCCTGGCAGCCAGGTTCAGTGCAAACTTCGCTCCCCTCTCACCCGCAAAAGAGCCCATAACTATACCAGAATAATGTAGTGCCCCTGAAATCATAGACACTCAGGTTAAAACAGCCCTCTCCATAGCCAAAAACACAGCATCAATGGGACTGGATGGTGTCCCAGGCTGCGTCCTACACGAGCTCAAAGATGAACTAACCCTTCACCTAAACACACTGTTTAAACTCAGCCTCTCCACAGGCTACGTGCCCACAGAGTGGCGCACAGCAACAATTATTTCGCTCCACAATGGTGGAGCCACAACGGACCCCGGGAACTATCGCCCTATAAGCCTGACTAGCTTGGTCTGCAAAGCTATGGAGCCCATCATCATGGATCTCATTAACAGAGACATTGGAAACCTCCAAACACTGGGCCCTATCCAGTTTGGTTTTGTTAAGGGCAGATCATGCCTCCTAAATCTGGTGGACTTCTTTGAGACAGTTACCAAGGCTATAGACGAGGGAAAGGTGGTCCACATAGCCAACCTAGACCTTGCAAATGCCTTTGACACCATTCCCCATTCAGGTTTTATAGACAAGCTCACCAGCGTGAACATAAACCCCTACATCACGAGATGGGTTGCCAACTGGCTCATGGACAGAACCCACATGGTAAGAGTTGCGGGAGCTAGGTCTGACTCTAAACCGGTTACAAGTGGCATTTCCCAGGACTCAGTCCTCGGACCCCTCCTGTTCAGCATATACTTTTCAGAGGTACAGGCAAGCACAGGTGGACTATGGCTGACCAAGTTCACAGATGACTGCAAACTAGGGGCTATAATTGACTCTCTGGCTGACACAGACATCCTCCAAAAGGGTCTCACTAAGACAGATAACTGGTGTCAAAACCATGGCCTCAAGCTAAATGCCAAAAACTGCATAGTAACAAAGTACCCACAAACTACCACATAGGTGGCAGCCCCCTAAATACAGAAGACGTACTAAAGGATCTGGGGACCCAAGTAAATAGTAACCTCTCCTTTGGTAATCACATTGCCAAAGTGGTTAGAAAATCCTTCTATGTAGCCCACCTAATCACAAAAGGGTTTGCATCCAGATCAAAAGAGGTCATTGGGCCCTTCTATGCATCACTCATCAGACCCATCATAGAGTACAATGCCCCATTTGGGATGCACCTTACAAGACACCTGCAACAACTGGAAAGACCACAGAAGTACCTCACCAAGAGGATCACTGGCCTCAAGCAGATGCCCTATGCAGCTTGACTGAAGAAACTCCAACTGTACTCAGCTGCATACCGCCTACTCAGAGGTGATCTCTGCCTGACACACAAGGCCATGTCCAACCCAGAATTGATGGACATGCTCCACCTAAAGAAAACCATATCCCCTCAAGCCACACACTCCAGGGATCTAAACCTCACCACAACAAAAAATAGGATGTGCTGGAGGGATAGATTCCTGTCCCGGAGACTTTCCATGCTCTGGAACAAGATTCCAATCTACATTAGGCAGAGCTCCTCGCTAACCCTCTTCAAGAGAAACCTTGACAAGTGGATGGGAAACAGAAAGTTTACCCCAGGGATCACTTCAGTGGCTCTGCTGGACAGAGGCACAGGGAACTAATCTAAGGGGATGGCGAAAGCCAACACATTCTGGCTAGGCTTATAAATGCCTTCGGGCAGATAGCCTAGTACCTACCTATGAACCTATGAACCTAATAAAATAAAACCTCTAAAACTGATTTTATTTTCAATTATTACAGTATTTTTGTATGTTGACAGTTTAATGTTTAGAATGAATCCTTCTGCAATGTTATTTCCAGCCTTCTTTAAATAATCAATGCAGTTCTCAGATTTAACTGGTTACACATTTAACCCCAATAAGTCTAAAGTGTGTTTATTTTCTCTTGTTTTGGCTCTCCATTCTACTAAGCAAGTGGTCAACTCTTTGAAGTTTTTCATTTGACAATATTACAGTAGTCAATTCAACTCTGGTTATCAATGCATTACACATAATAAATTATGTAGCACATAACAATTTACTTTAAGACTTTCCTTTACTGGAAGAATCTATTTTAGAAAGTTAAAATTGTAGTCTTATTGGTGTTTTTTTAATTATTAAGAATTCACTTTTTTGTCCTACTTGAGTACTCATGGTACAATAAATTTAAATACATACGACAGAAATGTTTAGAAAACAGGTACTTTGGTTTACTCTGCTGACTCTGGTAAATAACTAAGATTTTTATCCAGAATGCTCAGCCTTTTCAAAACTGCAGGCTCATTACATGGAATGGAATCTGGTTTATTTATATCATATGATTTACTACCTGCAATCAATTAAGGAGTATGACATTTTTAATTAAAAAGAATGCTTCTTGACTGTAATACATGTCTACCATTCATTAGGCATTAATGATCACAGTATTTTTGGCTTCCTTCTGTAAAAAAAAGGGACATATTCTTACTAGCTATAACACCATAATCTTAGGTGAATTAAATTATCCAGCCATACACTGGATCACCTATACCTCTAATAAAGGTTATGACCAAAGAATTTTGAATTTGATAAGTAGGAATTCCATGTACCAAATATTGAGTGAACACACTAGCAGACAAAATGTTTCGGATCTGGTCCTCACTAATATTGCTTCTACCTTCTCCACTCCCCTAATTACTCCTTCTCCAGCTAAATCACACCAATACACCAGTCACATTTACTTATAAAACCACAATAATCTCTGTTATCAATATCTTTATATTTAAGGATTTCAAAAGGTGATTTATTTACATGATGAATTCTTTAAATTTACCAGTGATATCACTATCATTGACCCTGACACAATACCCAGCTTCACTAGGGAGTTTCATGCCCACCTAGACAAATGCATAGATCTTGTAAGTCCCAACTAGAACCAAATATGATTGGAAGTTTAAAACAAAACATCCCCCTCTGGTGGTCAACTAACACGAACAAACACTATAAACAGATAAAAAAATCTCCTTGAACTTTACAGTAAGGCTAAAACTCCTCATAATGAGGACAGCAAATAAATATCACAAAGAATCTAAAAAGTACTTTAAAGGGTAGTTAAGGAAATCATGAATGGAGATAAGCTTTTAAAGTGAAGGATAATTACACATCCTTCTTTAGCTATGTTAGAGAACTAAGAAATAATACTCATCATCGCTGTGAACTTTTACATAATGAATCCCCACTCCAACCCAGATGACATAGCAAATATGCTACTACACAAGTTCTCCACAAATACCCACAAAATACCTGTTGTAACACTACTCATCCCAGAATCTCTTACACTATCATCACTAAAGAACACGTTCTTAATGTGTTATCTAGAAACATGGGTCCTGGTAATATTTCTGGTTGCCTATTCAATACATCAAGCAAGCTCTCTCTGAACCTGTCATTAAACTTCTTAATCTAAGACCATGTTCCTGAATTCTGGTGCACTGTTATGGTTATGTCCTTATAAAAGCGCATCCCTACTACAGACCCTGCAATCACAGACCAATCAGCCTTACTAGTCTGATATATAAAAGTATGGAGCATATCATAACTAGTCTCAATAATTATGCATTAAAAATTTCATTAGGCTTGACCATCAGCAATCTGGGTTTGGCAAAAGGAGATCATGTCTACTAACCCTTCTTTGAGAGGGTTACTCAAGCTGTCAGCAGTGGCCATGCTGTTCATATAGCTTATCTTCATCTGGCCAAAGGATTTAATGTCATACATAAAGTCTGAGTTGTTAGGTTACTGACATCCTAAACATGGCTCCTTATGTCATAAGAGAGAGAGAGGCAATTAACTGAAAGACAGATCTCAGAGTTTGCATTTCAGTTGCTTCTTCAAATAGTGCCAAGTTGACCAGTGGAGTACCCTGGGGATCTATACTGACTCCTCCTCTTCATTTGGAATTAACTTCTCCAATCTCAAAAGCAATAACCAGGACCTCCAGTTAGCCAAATTTGCAGATGACTGCAAAATGGGTATAATTAGCAAAGCCCCCTCAGATGTCTGCACTCTTCAGAAAGAGTTTGCCATTTTTAATACTTACAGCGAATGAAATCTTCGGCAAAGCACCACAGCTTATTGTTGGCACAACAAATAAAATCTTTGGTGAAACACCATGACTGAAATGATAAAAATAACTTTAATAACACTTTAAAAACTTGGCAAAAGTAGAAAGTAAAAATAGCAGGAATAGAAAAATAACGATGAGTGTTTTCGGCTAAAAATAGCCTTCTTCGGATCGTAATAAATATCCTGCATAGAAATCCTTTTAAGGAAGTAAACATCCAATCACTGATAACCTTAGCCAATGTTATCCAATTATAGTCCATTCCATGCTTTAGTATAATTAATCTTCCCAGTGAAGAGACTGCCAATCACAGACTTCTCAAAGAAAAAACAACCAATTACTGACTTAGAACAGAGCCATATTTTCTATGTCGCTCAGTATGCATCTTCAAAATCGAATATGTTACAAGCCAAGCTTTCTATGTTCTAAGTCAGTAATCGGTTGTTTTTTCCTTGAGAAGTCTGTGATTGGCAGTCTCCTCACTGGGAAGATTGATGATAAGCTGTCCCCAGGAGGCTTGGCTTTTACTACATTACAATTGGAAGTTACACTATTGACCATCACAAAACTTATAGACCTGCCCCAAGTTAGCTATTGGTCCTTTCTTCTGTGAACAGCTTGTGATTGGAAGTCTCTTCATTGAGCAATATAGAGGGTATGTATCTGCCCTAAGCTTTTGGTTAGCTATCTGGCAACCAATGATACTAAAGCAGAGAATGGACTATAATTGGATGACATTGGCTAAGTTTATCAGTGATTGGATGTGTACTTCCTTAAAAGGATTTCTATGCAGGATATTTATTATGATCCGAAGAAGGCTATTTTTAGCCGAAAGCACTCATCATTATTTTTCTATTCCTGGTATTTTACTTTCTACTTTTGCCAAGTTTTTAAAGTGTTATTAAAGTTATTTTTATTGTTTCAGTCGTGGTGTTTCACCAAACATTTTATTTGTTGTACCAGCAATAAGCTGTGGTGCTTTGCCGAAGATTTAATTTGCGGTTATTTCTTCTGTTCCTCTGCAGCTTCGGCAGAATTTTTGCTTGATTGTTAATATTTAGGGCATGGAACACGGGCTTAAACTGAATGCTAAAAAAGTGTAGTATTTTTTTCCTCTGGAAAACAGAAATTACCCTCAACATGCAGCATTGAAATCACACCCTTGCTAGATGAAAAAGGTAGTCATGGACCTGGATAGTCAGCAGTTCCCTCTCCTTTGATCAGCACTTGGCAACTATAGTCAGGAAATCCTTCTTCTTAGTACAACTAATCATCGCCATCACCATCATCAACTCCATTTTCCCCATTTTCTTCATGGGGTCAGGGCGTCATGTCATTTATCACCATCTCTCTTGATTCAATGCCACTTTCCTAGATTCTTTGACAATCATGCTTGACTGTTGGCGGTCTTCTCTTACACAATCCATCCATCTTTTTGCTGGATGCCCTCATTTCCTCTTGAATTGTTCCTGTCTGTCCCAAATGCTCTTTACCAGATTGTCTTCTGCTTTTCTGCACATGTGCCTAGATCCTCATAATCTGTTTTCTTTGACCTTCTCTACAATTGGAGCTAATTTAGCTTCAGCTCTAATGTCCTCCTTTCTTCATCTGTTCCAAAGTGTGCATCCTTCTACCCATCTCAGACATTTCATAGCTTCCTCAACTGCTCTGCCTTAACTGCCCAGAATTCTGAAGTATACAGTAGGACTGGTTACACCATTGTTTTGTATACCTTGCTGTTCTGCTTCCTTGGCATCCTTATGTTATACATTACATCTGAAACTCTGTGCCAGTTGGCTGCAGTCCCACTGATTCTAGCTTTGACCTCCTTATTCAGACTTCCCTTCTCCTCAACCACCCCTCCCAAATACTTCAAGCTGTTAACATGTTCTACTATCTTTCCTTCTATCTCAGTTCTCAGCTTGCTCTGATTTTCCTTTTGCTGCTATTACAGCTATCTTATCTGTGCTCAGTTTCATCCCATGTGCCTTCAGTGTTGCATTCCATTTCATTCCCCCATCCTTTCCTTTAATGAATTTCTTGCTCTGAGTCTGCCTGTAATGCCACATCATCTGCATGCAGTGACTCTGTTAATCTGTTCCTTCCAACCTGTTAGTTAATATAGTCCATCACCAGTATGAACAGAAGTGGGCTCAGAGCTCAACTCTGATGCACAATCACTCCCACTGGAAACCCTTCTGTGAGACAAAACATGAGACAGAACGTTGTTTGTACTTGAATCACTGGGTCCTTATACATAGCTTGTACTAATTCAACCAATGTTTCTGAGACTTCAAACCACCTCAAGAATGCCCAAAGCAGCTTTTTCAAAGTCTAGAACTGCCCATTTGGACTCTTTCTTCATCTTTGGCTTCTTCTCAACTATCTGTCATACTGCAAACATCAGTTTTGTTTGTGGTGCATCTGATCTGAATCCAAACTGCTCATCTCCCATCTTACTTTTTACTTCTCTGTGCATTTATCACACTCATTCCAGAACTGTCACGCTCTGTGACAGGAGTTTGATACTTCTGTACTGCCAACAGTTGTGAATGTCCTCCTTTTTCTTGTACACAAGCACTAGTATGTTTATTCTCCAGTCATCAGGGATACACCTTTCTGTCCATACTGATATTAGTACCTTCAAAAAGTAATTTCTCTCTCCTGTCTTACCCAGCAGTTTGATCATATCTGCTGTGACCTCATCTGAGCTTGCTTCTTTCCTCAACTTCATTTTCCTTAGTGCTGCTATAACTTCTTCCGTGGTGGGATTCTCCTCTTCTTTCATCAGAGACTGTGTCTGGGTCAGTATACCTTCTCTGGGATTTTCTTCATTCTGAAGCTGCTGGAAGTATTACTTCCATCTGCCTTTGATGTCATGTGGACTGGTAAGCAGGTTGTTGTTGGTATCCCTTATGAAGGATGTCTGAATATCTTCTTTAACTTTCTGTCTTTGCATTGCAATCTGATAGAGTTTCTTTGTGCCATATATTGAGTCACTTTCCAGGAGGTAGCAGAGTACCTCTGGTGTCTTATTCATTATTGCAGCTGCTCTCTTAGTCTCTTTGTTAGCCACACAGTATTCACTCTTAGCCTTGTCCGTCTTTTCTATCTCCCACTTTTTCCAGAACTTGTTTTTTCTTCTGATGACTTCCTGGACTTCTATATTCCACAAGCTTTTCTTATGTACATTATTTCGACACCAGACTTGGACATATATCTATTCTATAGTCCCCATGCATGCTGTTTTGAGGTGTTGCCACTCTTCTTTGACTTAGCCTATTTCCTCTTTTTCCTATTGTGCTAGAGCCCTGATTAATTCCCTGAACAATTGAGCTTTCTCCCAAGTCTACTTCCAGGTCTTTAGCCTAGTCTCTTTTGACCTTGGAGCTTTCTTTGACCACTGCTTGCAGCTGATTGTAACAACCAGTGGTCTATGCTGACAGCTAACTGTTTCACTGGGGATTACTTTGCAGTCACTGATTCTAATAATTTTAAAGAGATATCATACCTCTTTATTCAGCACTAATCAGACTCATTATAGATTTCAATGCTCCATTTGATATTTACCTCACTCAACATATCAACAAACTTGAAAATCCCCAGAGGTGCCTATGGAGGAATCTTATTTAGCAGGATACACATGAAGCACTGTCCCTGTACTCTGTGTCTTATAGACTCCAGTGGGGGACCTTTAGAGATCTGGATGGCCTTGCCCTCCTATATCTCAATAAGTCAACAGCTCAGCCTTTATAAATAACTAAAATCTAAACCTTTATCTGCAGATAAACAGAATGCAATGGAAAGATGGATTCATCCCCATCACCTCCCCTTTCTTTGGAATAAACTTCCCCTGCAGGTTATTTTCAATGTCTTCCTTCAAAATAAATGTAGACAACTGGAATGATGCTCTTAGGTTTACCCCAGGACTTGCTCCCTCCCTGAGAAAGAAAGTAAAGCCTGAGTGTATTGGCAAGGACTATATGCTTTTTGGACTAAATGGCCCTGAAATTCCTATGACAACCTGTGAATGATTATTCAACTGTGATCATGTCTGCCATGTGCTGTCATTCTCGATGTGACTCCTTGCCTGTCGTTCAAAAAAGAAAGTCACCTTTTGTGTACCCCATTGATGTTAGATTAGGAAGAAAGTGAAAGAGTAAATGGCAGCAGTACTACAGTTCAGCTTGTTTCTGACAAACACACACATACAGATCATGCACGCTCACCATACCTCCCCAAAACAGCACTTTCTATGTATCATTTTACTATTAGAATGGGATGAAAATACAGGAATAAATGTACCAAGAAATACACTTCAATTTGATGCTGCCAGACATACATAAACAGCATGCTTCCTCAACACTAACCCCAAAGATAGCTCCCTTTCGTGTACACTCTTAATTTTGATTGTGAGGAAAGTGAAATAAATAATGACCATCGTAAAGTATTTCAGTTTGGTGTTCATAAATGTGCTCCCACACACCATCGATCTGCTATCTAGGGAATCTATTTTGCATATTCATTAAAAGAGCATATTTAAAGATAAAATAATACTTAAAATTTGTAACTCTCAGTTTTAACATTTCTTATAGGGATAATAAATGTTTGTTTGTTTGTTTAATTTAACTGTTGAGGCTGCCCACTAAAGTGTGCTAGCCTGTGTAACTGATTTATCACTGTTTCTGCATTTTCTGTGTGTTTCTATCAAAAAAACCTCCTCGACTAGTTTAGACCAGTTTACAGGCATTGCTGTATTCTTTGCTGTGGTGTAGTTCCTGTGTTGTCCATTACCTTACTTGGATAGAAGGAAGTTTCTTTGCTCACCAGTGGGAGTGGGGAGCCTTGAGCAACCTACCTGTCCCTGTAGGAAGTGACCTCAGCACAAGAGCTGTAGTAATTGGTTGTTTTGGACCATTTCTAGCTCTTTTGTAGTTCCCTGTTTAAAATCCGCCTCTGGGCGTTTTTTTCTGGCTATACTGCTCAGACAAGCTCCTCGTTGTCCTGCAGAGTGGTCCTAGCTACAGAGAACTCAGAAAAGCGACTACTTTCTGGATTTAAGTATCTTTGCTTTTTTTCACTTGGAATAGCTTCTGTAGCTTACCCTGAACAAGCTTAAACTGTTTTTTTAGCTGTTTGCTGCATTATTTTAAAATCTGCACTTAAAGTTACTTTTAGTCGAATTTGATCGAAAGTTTGTTTGTTTGTTTGTTTAATTTAACTGTTGAGGCTGCCCACTAAAGTGTGCTAGCCTGTGTAACAGATTTATCACTGTTTCTGCATTTTTTGTGTGTTTCTATCAAAAAAACAAAACAAAAAAAAAATAATCCTTGTTTTCCCACCTCTCCTCGACTTGTTTAGACCAGTTTACAGGTATTGCTGTATTCTGGGCTGTGGTGTAGTTCCTGTGTTGTCCATTACCTTACTTGGATAGAAGGAAGTTTCTTTGCTCACCAGTGAAAGTGGGGAGCCTTGAGCAGCCTACCTGTCCCTGTAGGAAGTGACCTCAGCACAAGAGCGGTAGTAATTGGTTGTTTTGGACCATTTCTAGCTCTTTTGTAGTTCCCTGTTTAAAATTCGCATTTGCGTGGCTTTGCACGATTGTGCACATAGCGCAGCGCCGGTTAAACAAGGTTAAACTTCTTCTGGCTCCGCCAAGTCTGCTCTTCAAATTTTCCCTTAAGGAAGCTCTACTCTTAGTATAATCAGACTACTCACTATATCATAAGCCTAGCACTTGTTCTCAATACCTCTCTACTAAGTAAGCACTCTCGTACTAAGTAAAGCACTACATCTACCTACCACCCCTGTGAATATCCACTTCCCTTAAAGGCACAGCACTCCCTTATACTGTTCTAGAATGTCGAGTGGTAGATTACTGGCGTCCTCTCCAGTTCAGCTGGTCAATCTGGGTATCTTGTGACAATGCTACAATTATCTCATGTACACAGACAACCCTCTCCTCCTCCCAACAAACACAAATACATGTGAGAGATGCAACTATATAGCCAAACTGGAGGCTGAACTCTCTCAACTCAGGGCTGGCATGACCAGACAGGAGGAGATGGTAACCACACACACAACAATCCCAGTCCCACATAGACCTACCACAACTGCAAACCAAACACATAAAAACACAAAGACATACTTGTAGGCTCTAATAAAAAACTTACCAAAACAACAGAGGCTCCCAAAGCAGACATCCAAAAATTCACCACCTCAAAACAAAACACATACAACACATACTTCAATAAATCAGTGTGTCAACCAATCACAGCCCTTAAGGCCAAACACTATGCCTGATACACTAGTAATAGGTGACTCTATAGTCAGACACACTGATGTCCCGCTGACCAGGCTGAACAAGGAGAGGGTGACTGTGAGCTGCCTATCGGGAGCTAGGATCCGCCACATAACACACGCACTCAAGTCACTCCAAAGCAAGTACAAATATGACTCCGTCATTGTCCATGCTGGCGTGAATGACCCGAGACGTACCTCCCTGGACTACATGAAAAGAGACATAGAGGAGCTCTCTGATTATGTAGCCCAGGCTGGTATGACCCTGACCCTGAGCAGCATCTTACCCTCACCAAGAATGATGCCACAATACAAAGACAAGATGATCAGCTTTAATAATTGGATCAAGTACTGGTGTCATTCTAAGGGGATCCAATGTCTATCTGCCTGGGATGACATGTTGGACAAGCCACGCTGCTTCGCAAGGGATGGCTTACACCTGTCACCACTGGGCTTCCGGATATTGGCTAAGGCTCTTGCCACCCCCATAGTGCCTTTTTTAGGCAAGGCTCAAAAGACAAACCCACCTCCTTAGAAAACAAAAATGGAAAAGAACTAAGGGTAATGCTGCTCAACGCCAGAAGTCTAAATCTCAAGATGCAGGCACTCGATGCACTCCTCAGCATGGAGAACATCGACGTCTGTGCAGTAACTGAAACCTGGTTCAAGGCTCCTGAGAGCACCCCAGTGCTACCAGGCTATACCTCGTATCATGCTTTTCGGCCCCAAAACCCGGGCCAAACCACAAAGGGAGGGGGAGTGTCCATATTCATCAAGGACACCCACACCTCCAGGTTAGTAGCAACACATGAAGCATCAGAGACCATACAGGTGCAACTAACCCTAGGTAAAACTGCTATACAACTGGTAGCATGTTACAGACCACCCTCCCAATCTCAGGAACCCCACTCAGCCTTCCTGAAGACATTGGAGAATATGAATGTATCACAAAATACCATCATACTGGGAGACTTCAACTACCCAAACATAGATTGGGTACATTATTCTAGCCCTAATACCCTAGCCCAAAGGTTCCTGGAATTCATAAATTTAAATGCATTGGAACAACTAGTCACCTCTCCCACTAGGGGAGATAATATTCTAGACCTGATCATCACAAACATGGGGACAAAATGCTCCACACCGGAGGTATACCCCTCACTAGTGAGATCTGACCACAAACTAATCACCCTGGATATACATATCCCACCTCCACCCCCAGCACAAAAGACCACAGTGAAAAACTTCTCAAAAGCAGACTTCACTCTTCTTAGGACTGAGATGGTATTCTTTAAGCCCACTGAGCCAGTGGATACCACATCCCACAATGCCGAATCCTTCACAAATGCTTTCTATGGACATCTCCAAGAATGCATGGATCATGCAATCCCAAATAAATCTAAGTCCCTCTCCACCAAAGGCAAGCGTCCTGTCTGGTGGACCTCAGCCATTAACAAATTGTATAACAAAAGAAGGAAGCTACTGCACGTCAGAGCAAAATCCCATAAAGGGAAGACATCTCTGATCAACATTAGCAGAAAACTACGTTCTCTCATAAAAACATCCAAGGCCAACTTTGAGAGAAAAATCGCTAAGGACACTAAAGATAATCACAAAGCCTTCCTCAGCTATGTTAGAAACCTGGGCGGAAACCCTCAGATATGCTCAGAGTTAGTTCACAACAACAAAAAATTCACTGAACCCACAGATATTGCCAACATTTTGGCTGACAGGTTCAGTGCAAATTTCTCCCCTCCCTCACCCCCAAAAGAAGAAATACTTATGCCAACTGAATGTAATCTCCCTGTCATCTCAGATGTCCATGTGAGAACCGCCCTAAACAAAGCTAAAAACACAGCATCAATGGGACCTGACGGTATCCCGGGTTGCGTGCTACGTGAACTCCAAGAAGACCTAACCCGCACATAAAAATGCTATTTAAGCTTAGCCTTACTACAGGATATGTACCTGAACACTGGCGTACAGCAACAGTGGTCCCACTCCACAAAGGGGGTACCTCTACAGACCTTGGGAACTACCGCCCCATAAACTTAACCAGCCTGGTCTGCAAAGCTATGGAAAGAATCATTATGGAACTCATAAACAGAGACATAGGGGACCTACAGACACTTGACCCCACCCAGTTTGGCTTTGTAAAGGGCAGATCCTGCCTTTTGAACCTGGTTGACTTTTTCGAAACAGTCACTAGAGCCATTGACGAGGGCAAAGCAGTCCATACAGCCTACCTGGACTTGGCTAAGGCCTTCGACACAATACCCCACTCAGGCATCATAGATAAGCTCAACAGCTTAAACGTAAACCCTTATGTCACTAGATGGATTGCAAACTGGCTAAAGGACAGAACCCATAAAGTTAAAATCGCTGGTGCAATGTCAGACTCAAAGCCAGTCACAAGTGGTGTCCCACAGGGATCTGTCCTGGGACCCCTCTTGTTCGGCATTTATTTCTCAGATGTTAAAGCAAACATGGGATGTTGTGGCTGACAAAGTTCGCAGATGACTGCAAACTAGGCACCATAGTCGATACACCAGCGGACACATACATCCTACAAAAAGGCCTCACAGAAATGGACAACTGGTGCAGGAGTCACGGCCTTAAACTAAATGCCAAAAAATGTATAGTCATCCCCTTTGGGAAAAACAAAGTACCCACAAATTATCACATAGACAGCAACCCACTGAGTACGGAAAAAGTAATCAGAGACCTAGGGACCCAAGTTGACAGCGACCTCTCATTTGACACCCATGTTGCCAAAGTGGTTAGAAAAACATTCTACCTTGCACACCTCATCATGAAGGGATTCACATCCAGATCCAAGGATGTCATTGTACCCCTATACTCCTCCCTCATCAGACCCATGATTGAGTACAATGCCCCATTTGGTATGTACCTCACCCGGCATTTGCAACAGCTGGAGAGACCACAAAAGTACCTCACCAAGAGGATCAAGGGTCTCCAACATATGTCTTATTCTGCCAGACTAAAGAAACTTCATCTCTATTCAGTAGCATACCGCCTGCTCAGAGGTGATCTCTGCCTGATGTACAAGGCCATGTCCAATCAGGATCTGATGGACATGCTCCACCTCAAAAAATACAAATCCATCAGGACCACGAGAGCTAAAGACTTAAACCTCGGCACAAGTATGAATAGGACATGCTGGAGGGATAGATTCATAACCCAGAGGCTTCCTATGCCTTGGAACAAGATCCCAGTTCATATTAGGCAGAGCCCCTCACTGACTCTCTTCAAGAGAAATCTTGATGAGTGGATGGGAGATCGTAAGTTTACCCCAGGGGTCACATCTGTGTCACTGCTAGACAGGGGCACAGTAAACTAATTCTATTATATAAGGGGACCTTCATTGTGTCACTACTAGACAGAGGCACAGTATTCTAAATTTATTCTGTACATTTTTGTACCATTTCATGGGTGGCTAGGCTTACAAATGCCCCAGGGCAGATAGCTTAGTACTAAACTATGAAACTATGAAATAAGCTGCATTACTGTTGAATTGTGCTAATTTGAATGTCCTGGGCTCTTCACATAAGCAGTTGAAATCCCTTTGCTAATATTTACAGTAGTGAATGCAAGTTGGTAGATAGGCATTGGTACATGACATTCATTAACATGTAAAAATGCAAGTGTTTTTTTTTTAAGTTAGAAGTTTATCTTTTAATGAATTTCATCTTCCAAATGCTACAGTACAGTAACTGTATACAGATGCAGAACTGGTAGAGTAATTCAGTAAAGGTATCAGTTTCCTCACCCCCAATCTGTAGTAGTGCATACATTTAACTCAAAAATGGGCTATGTCAGACAATCACAAAAACATAAAATTAAAATATTTCTTAGATTTATAGTTAATATTTTAATGACTGACATGTTGCAATAGTGCAGGAAGGTACTCTAAAGAAATGCCAGAAGGAGTAGCTGTGATTCACAGTACAGTACAGTAACAGTAGTGATCTGCACTCTCCAACCCACACGTTTCAAACTGCAAATAAATACAGAACATTTAAACAATGGTATCATTTAACTGTGAAAGGAAATCTTTTTTACCTTTATTAACTACAGTCTTCTTGAAAGTGAAGCCAAATTCTACATTATGTTTGTCTGAAAATCAGCACAAACAGAAGTAAAACTTCACCTAACCATTACTGAAAAAGTCTATAATAACAGCAAGGTATTCAAATGTAGACATCAGCAACTTCAGGAAATCCCAAAATAAGTTGCAAGAACTGAATTTCACTCTCCAGACATGTAAGGTATAAGTATTGCAGGAAGGATTGCAGCAGCTTGCAACTTGAGTATTATTTATATAAAAGCAAAGAAAATTGCCAATTAGTGTAGAGGATTAAGACTGTTAACAAGCTACTTCCTGGAGTCAATGGTATGATTCCCTAAGCCTCCGTTTATATGCTGTGTGAGTAGGAGAAAGTATCTTAAGCAGGCATTCCTCCCAGGCTTAGCCCAAAAAATGTCCTTGAGAATTAGTACTCTATTTTAGTTAACAAATATAAATGAATTCACCAGCAGCTGTATTGGTTCTCAAAGGACAATGGTGCTCTCTGTCTAGTGCACTGTCTTTTAAAATTGCTGATAGCTCTTAATTAGATTATAATTAGATGATTGACTAATCACTTCAGTATTCACAGACTTCACAGCATTTTTTGTTACTTATCTTACAGCGATAAGTAAAAAAAAGTTATAAATGCTGAACCACTACATTTACACATTACATTACTGAAACAGATCACTAAAGTGAAAGCTATTAACACTGTAGCTTAACTTTGTTTTTCAATATGTGGAGCTTAACTAGATTTAACCAGTTTTACCATTTTTTATGAATGGTGAGCTGTTAAAAGTGTTTCCTTCTTAAAACATGGCAAGGACCAAAAGCTGGTAAATAATGAAGCTCATTCATGGATTAATTATTTCAGTGAATGTATGAATGATTCAGTTTCAAAACTATACATTTTTGTAAGCTGTATCCCAAGGCCTCTGTATATACAAGTTCTTTTTTTTTCTAACTCATCTATTAATTGTTATATTTATCGCAAGCTCTATTCATAAACAGAAAGTAAATACCTAAAAGCTTGCAATAAACAGTACAGTTATTACCTTCTTTCATTTAAAGTCTGTTGTGTTCTATGAAAGGAAACATGAATAATTTTTGTTAAAAGTGACATTGTGTTGTTGCTCATGAGTTGGGCTCACTTCTTTTTATTGCTGTTGACTGTTAACAGTGCAGCTTGCTGAAAATGGGATGCATGGCCAAGATTAAATATATTTATGAGGAAAGTTTATGGGTCAGATTAAAAATTGTTCATGGGCTGCATCTAGCCTGCAGGCTGGGAGTTTGAGACCCATAGCCTTCATCATCATAGTCTATATATTTTCTCTATTAGATTCTCTTACTTTCCTCTAACATCACTCCTTTTATATTTTTCTTACCCTCACACATTCTGTCATTATCCTTATTCAAAACCTTTTCACCTTTTCTGTTGTGGTTCATTTTCCCCAAATGCCTAACCCAACTCTGCCATTCTTCTCTACTAACCCATTTAATACTTTATAATCTCACATAACACTTTACTACATTCTCATGTTCCTAGGACTTACCAACTTTTCCCTGCTTACTTGTAGCATCTTAAGACAAAGCTTTTGGACAGATATATACAGACACACAATACACACACACACACACACACACACATATATGTATATATATGTATATATATATATATATATATATATATATATATATATATATATATATATATATATATATATATATATATATATATATATGTGTGTGTGTGTGTGTGTGTGTGTGTGTGTGTGTGTGTATACAAGTTCATAGGTGTTTACTAGGCTAAAGTCAGCAAAAGCCTTTTTAAGCCTAGCCATGTAACCCAAATCAATGACAATTTCTAGTACTCTTGATAAGTATAAGCAGGGTCTTGGGAGAATAAACATTTAAACATTTACAAACAGGGATTTGGGAGATGAACCATTTATAGGTTGCCTGTGTCCATTAGAGACATAAGTGCCAAACCAGGGATGAATTTCCTGTTCTGCATCCAATTGTCCAAGTTGCAGTTGAATTGGGTTAGGGACTAACTTTGCTTCACATGGATGGGAAGCCTGTTCCAGAGATGGAGCAGTCTCTGGGATATATACTCATCTCTCCAGCAGGCCCTATTTATATCACCGGCAAAGTTTAAGTCTTTAGAATGGGTAATTCTGGTGCTGTTTGTTTTGTGGATATGCAGGAGGTCCACCAGAGTGGGGTCTGACACTGCCCTGTATGCCAGGAATAAATTTCCCCTCAACAGCCTGTAGGAGACAGACTGCAGGGATAGGGCCTTGAGGCAGTCTGCATAGGGCATTTCACTTATGCCTTGTATTCTTTTAGTGAGAAACCTCTGTGGACATTCCAATTGCTGGATATCCCTGGTTAGGTACATACCAAAGAGGGCACTATACTCAATGATAGGTCTGTTGAATCCAGAACACAATGGAACAATAACTTCTTTGGACCTAGATGCCATACCTCTGTTTATAAGTTGCACAACATTAAAATGATTTCCTCACGACTACAGACATGTGAAGTTCAAAGGCTAGATTGCTGTCTATGTGTGTCCTTAGGTTCCTGATTACTGTGTCAACTCTAAGGGATGTGTTGTCAACATGACGGATACCAAGAGTGGATGACTTCCTGAAGGGTACTATTATGCATTTATTGTCATTTAGTTTTAGGCCATGACTCTGACACCAGTTGTTTGTCTGTGTCAGCCCTTCCTGGAGAACATTTGTGTCTATGCAGGATTCAATAACAGCTCCTAATTTGCAATCATCTGCAAATTCACTCAGCCAGAGACAATTGACATTGGCCTTGACTTCCTGTCCAAACATTTATCCCTGAGAGACTCAACTTGTGATTGGCCTCTTTGTAGAGGTGGAGTCCCCATTCTAACATCCTGAGTCTTGTCTGTGAGCCAGTTGGCTATCCATCAGGTGACATACAGGTTTGTAACTAACCTGTTGAGTTCATCAACAATGCCTGAGTGGGTATTGTGTCAAATGCCTTGCCCAGGTCAAGGTAGGCAGTGTGAACCATTTGTCTTTATCCATTGGTTTGGTGACCTTCTCAAAGAAATCCACCAGGTTGAGTAGGTATGACCTGCCTTTGATGATGACAAAAGCAAACTGGGTTGGGTCCAATATCTGAAATTTTACTATATCATTACTGATCATTTCCATGATAATTCTATCCATGGCTTTGCATATAAGACCAGTGAGACTTATGGGTCTGTAATTTCCAGAATCTGTAGATGGCCCAGCTTTGTGCAGAGGGATGACTGTTGCTGTTATCCATTCATGAGACATGAAGCCTGTTTGAAGGCTACAGTTAAATAGTGATTCCAGAGTACCTGATAGGTCATATTTCATGCTATTTAGAAGGCATCCAGGCATATTGCCTGGGCCCATTGATGCAGTGTTCTTGGCCTTAGAGAGAGCATTAAGGACTTGTTACTTTAAAAGAAGTTGTGCTGCAATCAATAAACCAGACTATTCTTCATATCAAAAAATTTTATTAAAACGTTTGATAATGAAAACAACAAATCAAGTTATGAGCTTTTGTCCTGTGTATACCAGGACTTCCTCAGAACAATTTCCATTCAAACTATAATTCTCTTAAATACACTGAACAATTAAGCAGTTAGTAAGCTAATCAAACCGATTACACTATAAAATCCTCTTTGTGATCCACAGTCTTGTCCCAGATGATGCAATGGTCTATAGGTTTGCTGTAGCCTTTTCCTGGTAGATGCATTGAATAGCGACCAGACCAATCAGAAATGTTAATCACAGACACTCACTGCTTAACCAGAAATAGTCAGGAATTAACACACTCTTTTCCTTCTCTCACTAAGAGCATAACATAAGCATAAATCCTAAACTGTCACCTATAAAGCAGTTATTAGGCTTTCTGATGATCGTCAGTTTCCAGGAAATAATGTCCCTATGCTCCTTCTCTCACCATGAAAAAACAAAAGTACTAATCCCAAGATGCCTACTGAGAGGCAGAATGTGGGCTCTCCAATAATTGGTTGTCTTGAAATAGATGTTGCAGATTTTAAACATAAGATGGATATAAAATGGGCTAATATCCTAAGCACTGCAGTGTACACTAAGCAGTTAGATATGAAAGAGGGGGTAACTTAAGCTTTAGCTGTCTAAGAGGAGACCCACTAATTTTAAAAGAGCAAGCTAGATTGAAAGTGGGTGGGCACTTTGTATTCTGGTTCTATGGAATACAGTGGGATGGCTAATAAATTTAAATAGCTGAAGGGGGTGATTTCACAAATGATAGTTTTGTGCTGACTCACAGCAGCCAATGAAAGTGAAGTGGGAAGGAGTTATGTGGTCAAATTAACATAAAGGTAAGGCAACTAGAAAGAGAGATGAGTTTAAAATCACAACAGAATGAAGTTGGGAGGGTGGTTAAAAAACTTAATTTCTGTGTGACTCACAAGAGACCATCTGTGGTCACTTTCCTAGTTTTTATATGCAATTAAAAGCAGAATATACATAAAACACAGTGTAAAGAAAACAAATCACAATATACTAAGTAGAAGAAGACAATAAAGTAATACAAAATACAAGAAGGCAAAAGCAAACTAACCTTTCCCTCACAGCAACTTGTGGCAGAGTCTGGGTCATCTTTTCCAGTAAAGCTTTGAAATGTTTTAATTTACCCCTTAAATAGAAGATTTAGTTGCTAGCTCCACCCCCATGAGAGATCATTACCTGTTGAAACTTCTGTGTGACTCCTAAATTGACCTGTTCTAATATCTGCGTGATTCACAAGAGACACAGCTGTGGTCTCTTTCTTAGATTTAATATGCAGTTAAAAGTAAATACAAGTAAAACACACTGTAAAGAAAGCAAAGTGCACTATACAAAATAGATGAAGGCACTAAAGTAATAGAAAATACAAGAAAGCAAAAGAAAACTAACCTTT
The DNA here is from genome assembly GCF_019279795.1 of Protopterus annectens. NCBI lineage: Eukaryota > Metazoa > Chordata > Ceratodontiformes > Protopteridae > Protopterus > Protopterus annectens. Next base: position 1,044,553,340 of record NC_056741.1, read on the forward strand.
CTCTCACAACAAGTTGTAAGCTACAATGTTATTAATTACCTCATTTATGCCTCAATATCATTGTAGTGTATGAAGACTGGTGATTACACTCTGATATCTAGAAAAAGGCAAATCATTTGAGGGCTTCTAAAGTGCAAGACATGATCTTAACTATTATTAATCATCCCTACTTCACTTGTTAATATTGGGTATTGTGCTAAGCAGTTAAACCTGCCAGTACTGGCCAGAAAACTAAAGTGGCAGAGTAAAAAACATAATCTGTTTCTGGTTGCTCTCTGTGCCAGTAATATGTCCCTGACTTTTTGTAGTACAACAGAATGGCTTACACTGTCTTTCTGACAGCGCTCACTAAGTGTTTTATGGCTGTGAAAGCCAGCAAGACACTTAGTGATTTTTTTGTCTTCTTAAATAGTAGTACATGGAGCAGATAAAGCTCCATGCACTACAAAGAATTAGGATCATATCTGCAATCATAACATTTTATTGTGGTCTCAATATGAATGCCAAGCTTTACCTCTTTCAATTTCTTGGCATCAATGTCTTAAACACATAATAAGCTGGTTATGATTGGTGACCCACTCATAATCCTGTTTATCTAGTCCAATAGCTTATCTCTTTGTCATTCAAGCCAACCACATAATTGGTGGGATTACTGTATGTTTTGTGTATGTCTTTAATGCTAATAAGCTAGCCATAGGTAGCTGAATGTCTAGCACACTTAGCTCTCAGAAAAGTTGGAATATATTTCTCAAGGATGCTGCAACCACTTCACACATCTGTGTTTACTCATAAGCAAAAAAGCACAGATGCCTTCTGTCTCTGTGATTTGCAACCCAGAAAACTTACACACTGACCACTGTCATTGATACTATTATAAGGAATATGTTGGAAAACTGCTCCCTTTTCACATCCTTACTGTAATGACCATGACAAAATCAAAGTATAATGAATTACACAGAGGTATAGTAGCCTGCATACTAATATTAATTGCTATGAGAAGTGTGTGTGTGTGTGTGTGTGTGTGTGTGTGTGTGTGTGTGTGTGTGTGTGTGTGTGTGTGTGTGTGTGTGTGTGTGTGTGTGTTTGCAGGGGCATACAACTTTAACAGCTTTATGCAAGAGTGGTAACAGAAAGGCTGGTTGGTGGGGTATGAGGAACAAAGCAAACATTTATGCAGATAGAGAAGGTGCTATGTCTAGTATTTCACATAGGACTGTCAGATAGGGAGAACAACCTCTTTTGCAAACATTCTACGTCTATAGTTTATACATTTCTCTCCTGGTCTTACTTAGCATAATTTCCAGATCAACATTTAGACAATTATAATATTTCTTTAGTAACACAGCCTAGGAAGAAAAGTCACGAGTGACTGCAATTAGAGAGAAGGTAGTCATTACTTGTGTCCAATTTGTTTATACATTTTAACCCCTTTTTATCACACACCCCATACTTGATACAGAACTTAACACACAGATACTTTCTCCTGCTATTAATGTATCCCTACCAAGAGAAAAAGATACACAACTAGAACAATGTGGAACTGTTTGATGGTTCATTACAGATACTGCATAACCTTGTAAGTGAGATGAGCACACAGAGGAAGGAGCTTATAGCAAACTGATATTTCAGAACAAAACCCAATGAAATCAGTCCCTTCCTCTTACAGAAATAAAACTGAAAGTCACTAGAAGTGACTAACTTGCACAAATCTGCATACATCAAAACAGCCAGAATGACTGGAAACCACTACTTAGAAACATCAATGAAACAAAACTGGAAAAATACCATAAGAAAGTATTTTCCCAGGGAGCATTGTTCCTTTGTACCCCCAGGGGGGTGCTTTGTCATATTCCTCCCTGTCTTCTATATCCAGATTTCACAATCACACAATGGTGGACTTACCACTAACTCTACTAACCATGCTACTCACTAATGTTGTTGTTGTTGTTTGTCTTTTGGCTTTTTCCCGGTAAGGGGTCGCCACAGCGGAACTCTGGTCTGCTAATGATTGGCAGTAGATTTTTATGAAATGCTGAGGTGCCAGCTCGACGCTCAACCTTCAACGAAGGCATGCCCATTTACGCACACATGTCTTTCAAACACTACCCAACCGCAGGGAGAACATGCAGACTCCACACAGAAGGCACTCGCAAGCCATGCTGAGAATCGAATGGGAGAACCTCTTGCTGTGAGGTAACAATGTTACCACCGTACCACCGCGGCATAACCATGCTACTCACTAATAAGCAACAGAATTTATTTTGACATAGCAGGCAAACTCCATGCTTTGTTACTGAAGCACACTTCCAACAGCTTAAATTCTTTCTGAAACATTCATGCTAGTGGTTTCAGGTTTAAAACATATTCCTGCTCATAGCTTTCCTTGTTCAATACACCGTGACGCATGTGAGGGATTGGCATGTAAAGGTGACCAAATCTTGAGATCAGGACAGTTACACATTTATCATTTAATTTCAACAAAGTGTAGTCAGAGGAGCAGGTCCCAGAAAAAAAGTTTTTTTGTTTTGATTCACTCTGTCTAATAAATCTTACCTGGGGCTGTCTCTTGCACTTTTCTCAATACATTTTTCTTTATGTCTGAGGGAATGATCAGAATGGATCACTGAACTCAGCTACTGATCCATCCCCAAGAACATACAGAATTCCTTAACACTCACCATCCTTTCCCTTGGTTTATGATATCCAGAATGAGCCATATGATTCTTATATAGTTATGCAGCAGATTTTCAGTGTTGTACTATAAGGAGCCCAAGCCAATGAAATGCATGTGTGTTCTCCTTCTAGACAAAGAAAGGGGGAAGTTCTGTCACAGCATGTAGTGCTGCTACTTGGATTTTTGATCTGTCATTTACCACACATTATCACTGCTTTAGCAAATAGTTCTCTGACTGCCACCCATTTCAGACAGAAACATAAGGCTCTTTGCTGGGAAGTAAGTTTTTTTGTTAATATGAATTACAGTTAAAGTAAAACAGAAACATAAGCAAAAAAAAAAAAAGTCAGAAAGTAACTGACATGCTATTTTCGAAAATCTATAAAGCAACTCATTACTAGCTTAAGGGTACATACCTTACCAATAGCTGCTGCTTACCCCTTAGGGAAATCTATTTCACTCTGAAGCATTATGACTACCGCTTCTGATTTCTATATAATCCATTATATGTTGACAGCTAATGACTGAAGTGTAAAGAATATAAAACTATGATAAACAACTCCATAGTAATGTAGCATTTATTCAGTCCTGGAATGCAAATAAACTATCAAACAATGACCTTAGAAATGCACTGTTTGTTTCCTAGAAAATCTGAATATTCCAAAAAGCACATTATTACATCTATGCCTGCTATATATAAATGTATTCACTGTTATTAAACTATGGTAAAGTATTCTATGACTTGCAGTTACTTTGCAATCAAGAAAAAAAAATCATAGTAGTAATTTTGCTTTAACATTTTGTTAACATATTTCTTTCAAAATTGTCCATAGCTGTCATGCAAATCATGATGGGTCTAAAATACAAATCAGCACTTTCAAGAACAGTCTTGTTAAAACAAGAGCTCATGGTTCCTAGTGGCCTCCAATGCAGTGACAAATGTAATGGAATAGTAACTATGGGCTTTGTCTTAAGCTTCCTTTAGGTACATTAGTTTTCCTCATTTGAGCCTATGGCATCATAAGTTATCTCTGGAGTGGACTTTCCATTTTTGTAAAAGTGATGCTAGCCATTTACTGCAAGATACAGATATTACTTTTTAAAAAGGTTAGAATCAATAACCGGCTGGAAACTCTGCATTAATGGATATATGGCTAAGCCATGAATGATAAAGCATCAAAACTCAACTCATAGCCAGCTCCATTGAAAAAGACAGCAAAGTGACTTTGTCTCAGATGACCCTGGCTTGATTAGATGACTTGATAAATGTAGGAGCTGGCTGGGAGGGAATGGGAGAGGTGCAGCTGTTACTGGTGCTCTCACCTCAGGTGGGGGTGGGGAGCCACCATGGACCCCCATAGTGGGATTGTATGACTAGGATTTGAGCCACAGTTCCCCCATAGAAAAGCAGCATGTGCAGTAGCATCTGATTTTAGAAGACTCAGCTGTGGCAAGAGGAGTGTTATGAGGGGCCCACTCCTCACATATATGACAGATCACTCCAATGCTCACTGCTTACCTCTCTGGGAAACAAATGGCTCCATCTGTTATCAACTGGATCATGGAATGAATAGACCTTGCTTGGTTTGGAGATAAATAGGCTAGGTCTTGCCTCG
>NC_056741.1:1044560129-1044630129 GCF_019279795.1 Protopterus annectens
CTGGGCACATACAAAACTGAAAAAAAAAACATTGAAAAAAACATAATTTTTTGCAGGGGGCAAGCACCCCTGCTCCCCTGTGTGGGGCCTGTGGCCCTCCCTCTCCCTGCAAATTAAATATACTAACTCTGAGGTCACATATAAATGGAAATAGAGATCCTTGATATCTTGCTCACCTGTAAACCGTCTGTTTAGTTGGCCAAAAGCAGCCAAATAAACAGATGTCAAATAAACACATTGTTGACTTAAGCATCTGCATCCATATATATTGATATAGATATTGATATATATCTATACACAGAAAGAGAGGGGGAGATATTTTTTTTCTTACATGGTTATAACACAAAAGGTATACTAATTTGGCTGAAAAAGTTTTGTGAGTGTAAAAAAGAGAGAATACACAAATGATTGAGTGATCCTTTGTGTGAATCATATTTGAATGAATTTAGTTTTATAAAGTGAGGTAAGCATGAGCGTGCAGTAAATTAATATTCAAATGAAAAAGTGGTGGTTGTGAGGTTGTGAAGTTCTGCAGGACTGTGTTATAGTAGTTGGTGTGTTTGTGCAAGTGTCTGCAGGTAAGCGTTAGAGTAAGGATTAGGTAAGGGGATAGATTCAGTATTGTGCATGTTTTGTATTGTGTGTTCTTTGTCCTTCTGTCTTGTGTAGCGGGTAGTGGTTGTGTAAGGGTTACATGTGCGGTTAGTGAATATGTTTAAGGTCATGCGGGGGGCGAACTACCTTTCACCACCATACTCATATATGTTAACCTTAATCATGACCCTAACCTTACTCTTGTCTTTATCCCTACAAATACCCTCCCCCATTATTTTCCCTTGCAAACCACATATTAAAGGCACACAACCATGGATAGGCAACTACCTACATCTTGCTTGGTGGACAAGGTCATCCTGAGGAAATGTAGCAACTGCCTTATGTACACTAGCAACCACTTAATTCTGGGGGAGAGATGTAGTTATACAATGTCACTGGAGGCAAGACACTTACATATAGACATAAAAAAATGCCAAACAGGTTATCAGTAGCACAGACATGCACACACACACACACACACACACACACACACACACACACACACACACACACACACACACACACACACACACACACTGTCACCGCACTTACAGAGGACCTGGCACATAGACCCGCATATGCAGAGGTGCTCACATGTAACTTACCCAAACTTCAAAGGCTTATCAGACATAGTCCTAAGAAACTCCACATACACACAAGCAAGATAACTCCCTCCATAACACATAACACCACATCTCATTGTATCTCAAGTACTAAGTCCATAAGGTGTAACACCACACAACCAAATATTTTGGTCATAAGACACTCCATCGTGAGACATACTGATGATCCTCTCACCAGTCTGGACAAGGAGAAGGTTACATTTGGTTGCCTGTCAGGGGCCAGGATTTACCAAATCAAGCAAGCACTCAGGCTACTAAACCCCAAGTACCCATATGACTCAGTCATGTGGTTGTAAATGACCCGAGATGTACTTCCCTGGACTACGTGAAAAGGGACAGAATTTACCTTTCAGAATATGTGTCACAGGCAGATATGAGCCTAGCATTCAGCAGTATTCTACCATCTCCAAGGATGATGCCACAATACCAGCAAAAAATGATTGACTTTAATAATTTGCTTAGCTACTGGTGTCATTTCAAAGTGGTCCAAATTTGGCATCCTGGAACAACATGATTGACAGGCCATGGTGCTTTGCCAAGGATGGTCTTTACCTATCACCACTAGGCTTTCAGATATTAGCCAAAATATTATCAACCTCGATAGTGACTTTTTTAGGCACTACCAAACAGCCAAACCTTCTATCATAGCAAAATCTACTCAGGATAAGCTTAAGGTATTACTGCTCAATGCTAGGAGTCTCAACAAGAAACTACAGTCCCTGAAAGCAAAACTTACCATGAAGAATGCTGAAGTCTGTGCAGTTTCTGAAACATAGTTCAAAGTCATGGAAAGCACTCTGGCAGTGCATGACTATAGTGCCATTCACACTGTCCAATCATCCACTGCACATGAAAGAGCAAAAGTAGGGTTGTATCTCTCTACATAGAGGACAAGCACACTTCAAGACTGGTCAAGCAATATGACATGCTTGAGCTACTCCATGTCCATCTAACCACAGGAAAAATCAATTACCATATCCTTGCTATCTATATATCCTCCACGATGAACCAGAAATCCCATACATCATACCTGAATTTACCAGACTTGCTTACCATTCAGCCCAGTACCATACTCACTGGTGATTTCAACTATCCCCTCCATTACTTTGGAAGCATACATGACCACTAGCATGCAGGTTCAAAGATTTCTAGACTTTGTCAATGCAAATGCCCTGGAGCAGCTAGTCTGCACTCCCACTAGGGATACAAATATCCCAGACTTGGTACTCACAAATATGAGAGAGCATTGCACCTCCCTTAGTGTGATGTCCTCACAGGTTATATCAGATCACAAAATGATCTCCGTGATCTCCCTTTTAATAAATATAAAACTAGAACCCCTACCTAACCCCAAAACCTTTAAGAACTTTTCTAAGGTAACTACCTCTTATTAAGTGACAACAGAGCTAGTTTCCAAGCTCCCCAAACCCAGAAAACATAGAGGCATACACAAAAGCCTTGTACAACCATATAAACAACTGCATAGACTCATCAGTACCAGACAGAAATAAGTCTAAGACAAACCACAAAAACAAGCCACCCTGGTGGAGCTCTGGTTAATAGTTTGTACCACAAAAAAAAAAATCCTGTGTAGAAGTAAAAGAGAATGTGTACAAAAGACAGAGACTCCCTCATTAGTCAAAACAAGCAACTCAGGGGACTAGACAAATCTTCCAAAACAAATTTTGAGGTAAAATAGCCTCACAGCTAAGGACAATCATAAGGCATTTTTCACTTATATCCACGATCTTAAAGGCAACACCCAACAATGTGCAGAATTGGTTGTAGACAGCATCACCTGTACTCAGAGAGAAGATATAGCAAATCTGATGGCAAATAAATTCAGCTGAAATTTCACCTCCTGTTGCCCCCTCCATGAAATACCTCCACCGTTCTGCTACCAGTTATCACCAAAGAACAATTTGCCACTGGACTCTCTAATGCTAAAATAGCTTAGTGGATCCCAACAATATCTCATGCTACCTGTTAAATAGCTTGAAAAAGGACCTATCAGGGCCAATAGGATCTCTATTTAACCATAGAATCTAGACTGGCTTTGTCTCAGTGGAGTGGAAGACAGCAACAGTCATCACTCTGCATAAAGGGGGGCCATCAACAGACCCAGGAAACTACAAACCCAAAGTGTAACTAGTCTTATATGCAAGGCCATGGGAAGACTAATAATGGACTGGATAAATAAGGACATAGAAAACCTCCAAACACTGGATCCAGCCCAGTCTGGCTTTGTCAAGGGCAGGTCATGGCTGCTCAATCTGGTGGACTTCTTTGAAAAAGTCACTAGGGCCATGGATGAGGGCAAAACAGTGCATACTGCCTACCCTGACTTGTCTAAGGCATTTGACACAGTTCCCCACTAGGGTATTATAGACAAACTAACAAAACTGGGCATAAATCCTTATTATCACAAGCTGGATAACCAAATAGCTCATAGACAGGACACATATTGCTGGAGTGGGTGAATCCAGATCCAGCAAGAGGCCAGTTACTAATGGTGTGCCACAGGGTTCAAATGCTGGGACCTCTCGTGTTCAGAATATATTTCTCTGAAGTCAGGGCTAATGTAGAAGGCCATAGGCAGACTAAGTATGCTGACATCTGCAAGTTGGGGGCAATCATTGCATCCAGGGATGTAGCTATCCTTCAGAAGGGTCTGACTCAGACAAATAATAAGTACCAGAGCTATGGCCTAAAACTAAAGCAAACAAAAATGCATAATCATGACCTTTGAGAAGTCAAATATCCCTGCAAATTAAAACATTAATAGCACACCCCTAAGAGTGGACTCAGAGGTGAGATATCTATGTACATATACAAATAATAGTCTGAAATTTGACTGCCATGTGTCCACAGTGGTGAAGAAGTCCTTCTACATGTCACAGCTTATAAGTAAAGGCATGGCATCCAGATCCAAGGAGTTTGTAGTCCAACTATACACAGCCCTCATCAGACCAATAATTGAGTACGGTGCACCTTTTAGCATGAATTTGACCGGGTACTTGTGACAGCTGTAGTAACCTCAGAGGTTCCTTACAAAAATAAAATACAGGGTATAAACAACATGTCCTATGTGGATAGACTAAAAGACCTATCCATTTACTCTGTCTCCTACTGACAATTAAGGGATGATCTACACCTAACATGCAAGGCAGTTGTAAATCCAGCCCTCATGGAGCTGTTACACATTTGCAAGACAAACTACATGAGGGTCACCTGATCTAGGGATCTAAACCTGGTCTGTGACATAAACAAAACATGTTGGATAGACAGATATGTGTCTCAGACATTACCCCTTCTCTGGAACAGGTTTCCTATTCGTGCAAAGCAGAGCCTTTCCCTGACCCTCTTCAAAAGCAGTTACGATGAATGGATGGTGAAAATTAAATTCACTCCTGGGGTGGCGCCCATCCCCTTATGGATAGGGACAGTCTGTAAAATACTCAAGGTACAGGCACAAACTCAAGCCATCCTCTAGCCCTTAGGGATCAAAAATTGGGTAAAATTCAGTTTATAATGGCTAGGCTTGTAAGAGCTATTGAGCCATTAGCCTAGTAATCACCCATGAACCTATGAGTGAAAAATTCAGTGTTTTATGATTCACTCTTATTAGTCATGCAGTGTTTTGTGATTCTCTGATTCCTTTTGTTTTGTTCTCCTATTTGTGATTCACTCTTCTCAGTTTTTAACCTTTCATAAATATATTCACACACACACATACACACACACACACACACACACACACACACACACACACACACATATATATATATATATATATATATATATATATATATATATATGGATCACCTTCAGATGCCCGAAATCGCATTTCGCCGACACACAAATCACCGACACCAAAAGACCGACAACAAAAAATACCGACAACGCAAAACACCGAATACCATTACACCAACACACTACACGTAAACAACACAGTACACTACATAACATATCCACTATCCCTAACCCAAACCCTAACCCTAAGGTCCGACACTACCGCACACTTACCCTACCTGCACTCTAACCCTAACTCACTTACCCACCCCAACCCCAAGATCCGACACTACCGCACACTCACCCTACCTGCACCCTAACCCTAACTCACTTACCCACCCCTAACCCCAAGGTCCGACACTACCGTTACACACCCTACCTGCACCCTAACCCTAACTCACTTAACCCACCCCTAAACCCACAGTCCCTCACTGCTATTTACACACCCTACCTGCACCTAACCATAACTCACTTAACCCACCCCTAAACCCACAGTCCCTCACTATCGCACACTTAGCTGTCCGCTCCCTAACACTAAATCCCTCACTCTATCGCACACTTACCGAGTCCGTCGGGTTCTCACCTTGTCGGTCATCTGTGTTGTCGGTGTTTTCGACCCGTCGGATTCCGTGTCGGCGAAACGCGATTTCGGGCATCTGAAGGTGACAGATATATATATATATATATATATATATATATATATATATCAATATATACATGGATTCCTCAGTGTTAATCCGTTTTTAATGTGGTTAAAAGCTGTTCTGTCGAACACAGTTGACAGAACAGCTGTCAAGCACAGCTAACTGAAATAATAACTGATTGACATGTGAATGTGAGATCCCTGTTATAAATGGTAATGGTAATGCAATATGCCCTTTCACTGCTACTGTATGATCCTGCAGTTGGTATATATACTCAGCAGGGGGATTAGGGGGTGAAGAATGCATGCCTCTCCTGCAAAAACTAGTGTTGTTTTGGTTTGCATGCCCCAAGGATATGTTTTGGAGTCAGCACTATCGTTATGGTTTTGATAATTATATGTTGATAACTGGTGCTGCAATCTTTTGCAGTAATGATTATCTTGCATATGCACCTATGTGTCTATCTATATCTATATCTATCTATCTGTCTATATAGATACATAGATATATGGGTCACCATCAGAAGCTCAAAATTTCAAAACTTTGAACTTAAAAAGGCTGAGACCATAAGACTGAAATTTTGAAACTTTTAACATTTTGAATGGAGATTGCCGTACAGCACAGAATGCAAAATTTATTGTTTTCCTCACTGTACTTTGATCTCAGAGTTGGTATATTTATTTAGCAGGAGGTGTGGGGGGCTAACTTAGTAGAACTTAATAGATGATGTACCTCATTTTAGTTTCAAAAACAGAAAATCTATTAAAAGACTTTTATGCTACCTGAGGAATAAGCAGACTTTAGAGATAGGTGACTGAGACATGGGTAGTTACCCATGCTCTAAATGCAATTTTTCTGGTTATATTGATACCAATAACTGCTTTGTACAACCAGACTTGGGCAAAGATGTGTGTTTAAAGTGAATGCTAACTGTGAAACTCGTCATATAGTATACTTGGCTTATTGCACTACATGTTTATTGTTTTACATAGGTAAAACAGGAGCTTTAAGGAATGAATTAGGGAACACATCTATAATATAAGGATTTCTAATATTACAAATGCATTAGCGAAATATGTAGCAGACAATAACCCCATGCATAATTTTAAGTTTTTAGAGACTAAGAATGTTTATGAGAATACCTGCATGGTGGCATCAATAATATTACAGAGAAATCGGAACTTTGATGGATTATCAGATTAAGAGCAGATAGGGGGTGGGCTTGAATGTCAGTGTGTCACTAAAACCCATTTTGAAGGCACATAGTTTACCTAGGTGAAGTAGTGCCATGAATATATATAGACAGACGTCATTATTTTTAAATATTTTGTATTTTTATATAATAGCTTTATATGTACCTTTCATGGTTAAGCTGAACTGTTTGTTTAATATGATGGTAACATTTTCAGTGTTGCCAATTGGTGCAATACTTTGTATCTCAATGGATTTGGGAAATATGTTCTGATTGGTTGACAATTTGTATGTAAAATGATTTTGATAGGTTGATTTATTTTTTTAAATGTATTCCACACTCTTTGATGTTAATGGTCTGAAGAAGCAGCTGTTTTGATTGTGAGTAAATATATAGTTCTGAAGATTCAGCTATGTGTCAGTTTACCCTATTTTATTGTGCTACAGTTAGGTATCGTTTCAAGGGCAAACTATTTATCATTGGCTCTGTTTTTTCACTTGGATGTTTTGAAATGATAGTCAAACAATTCACAGCTTTTTTTTTTGAATAACTGAAATAACTGGTGAACAATGCACACATGGTAGATGAACTATGGATAATGTGTATTGCATTTTGAATATGACTCCTCTAATGTTTTGGTACTTACAGACATACAGAAAATTGTATTGATAACATAAATGTAGCTAAAAAATATTACAAATGAAGTTCAGTAGTATCAAGAATATTACAACTGAAACCCACTGTCATTAAATACCAGATTTGTGGCACTAAAGAAAGAGGATATGACATACATTTTTCATCAAAGATCCTTGCTCATATCCCCATCTGCAAATAGTTGCAAAGATTTCATAATCTGTTGTGCAAACTTACCAAGTTCTAAAGCAAAAAAAGTACAGCAAACACATGCATATTACAGGACCGAGAAGGACAGAAAGATTCAGGAATAGCAAAAATTCTGGATTTGAATCCTATCATTTTCAATATGCATACTGTGGATCAAATTCATGGTCATGTTGCAAGATAGACAGAACACAACAGTGCAGAGAGCAGATCTATAAAGCAGAGAATATATGAACATCAGTGCATGAAGTTATTTAAATGAAAAAAATGCATGGAAATGAAGTCATAATGACATGCAAATGTATATGATATGAAGAGATTTGTAATTTATATTTGTAAGTCGTGGATGTTTCACACTAGTCTGTGCCACAGTATAAAAGAGCAGAGGACACTGAACATATCAGAGTTACAGAATGGAAAAATGTTTAGGGTCACAGCAGCATTTCTTAGATATTAGAACTGACACTTCTGATCTTTGACCATTTGACCATTTCTATCCTAATAAACAGAACCATAACTGAAGAATCCTTCCCATCTCTTTGGAAAATCTCCCATATTATTCCACTTCATAAGGGAGGTAACTCAAACGAACTCTCAAACTATCGTCCCACAGCCCTCCTTTCTCCATTAGCAAAAGTCATGGTAAAATGTATCCACCAGCAACTACTTGATCACCTTCTCCAAAATAATCTACTTGCTGACTGTCAGCATGGCTTTAGGCCTTTCCATAGTACTGCCACTGCCCTCTTATCCTTTTATGACTGCATTAATAAAAATAGAAACAATAACAAGCTGTCCTCTGCTCTCTTTATAGACCTCTCAAAAGCCTTTGATATGGCCAACCATCAGCTTCTTTTAGATATCCTTAAATCACTTTCATTAGATACACAGGCAGTCCAATGGTTCAAGTCCTATCTAGAAAATAGACAACAGGCTGTCCTCTGGGACAATTACATATCCACTCACCTCCCTATTACCCTTGGTGTCCCTCAAGGCTCTGTTTTGGGACCCCTCCTTTTCTCTATCTTCATTAATGATCTGAATGCAAACCTTCCTCAACCCACTTGCATACAATATGCAGATGATTCTACATTACTCTCTGCTGCCACCTCTTCGCCTGAACTCCAGTCCATCACCCAAAAAGTATCTAATCTAGTAGAAAACTGGTTTCTTTACCACTGTCTCCTCCTGAACCCCAAGAAAACTAAATTATTGCTGTTCACTCCCACACAGAAGTCCTCCCCTATTGATATCACAGTCACATCCAGTAATGGCACTGTCATAGCACCTGACACAACCACTAAACTTTTAGGGGTAACAATTGACCATCACCTCAACTTCGACTCTCACATTAACCTAACCATTAAATCAGTCAACAGAAAACTAGGTTTCCTTTACAGGATCAAACCTTTCCTTACTCCTTTAGCCAGAACTACCACTGCCCACACACATCTCATCTCCATACTCCTATATGCCTCCCCATCTACACTAATCTATCCAAAACTAACCTCAATAAGCTAGCAACCTCCTACCATAACATTGCCAGATTTGCCACTGGCTCCCCATTTATAATCCACCATTGTCAAAATTTTCAACAGCTAGGATGGCTGGAACTGCAAAACCAGCTCCTCTTTCAGCAGCTATCACCCACAAGATACTACAACATCCCAGTAATACTCCAATACTCTGTAACCTTATCATGCCTTACAAGAATCTTACAACCCTATGGTCAGCTAACAAATTACTAGTAACCATCCAGAAATCCAACAATAAATCAGGTGACTGTCTTTTCACTAACTCTGTGGGAAAATCTTGGAACAAACTTCCCACTGACCTTTCTTTTCTTTCTTCAACATCACTTTTCAAAAAGCACCTAAAATCTTTCCTTAAAACACAATGGCTATGTCCATGCACAAACCCTGACTAATACACTTTCCCTGAGCATTAACCTTCTTAAATGCTTACTACATGTGTAGAACAGGTTTTATCTGTACTTTTCCTCTCATGAATTATTGAATCTGAATGCTCTCCACTGGCATGTTTACTTGTCTGTTCTAACGTATCTCTCTGAGTTTTCTCAACCAGTACTAGCCTTCTCGGTGTTTAACAATTAGCTCTCTACTGTGTGCACTATTGTTGTTTCCTCTTGAATAACTTCTTGTCTCTTCCTCTTTTGTAACAAAGTAACCACTACTGGTATCTTATGATCACTAAAACTGCCTCTGTTGTAGTCTAGTGCTGTACTGTATTTTATATGTATATCATTGTTAAAATTGTAGTATTGTAGTATTATTATTTTTGTATTTTTACATTCTATTTGCATAAAGGAGCTTATCTCCCTGGGCCTCTGCTGAAAATGGACATGTATCCAGTTGGACTAGCCCGATCAACAAATGTAAAATAAATAAAATAATAAAATAATTTGTTCATAAGAAAGTGTTGGGTAACAATGAAAATGATATTGTAGTGGATGCATTTCATAATTTCACAGATCAGGAGAGTAATGATTATTTATGTATATATAAGAAGTGTAACTAGGATGGAGTGAAGGGGCAGCTGCCACAGGTGCAAGGTGTTAAGGGGTGCAGTCAACAGATACCAGCAATTGTTAGTGCAGTACTGAGATTTATTTCCATATGGACGTTTCTAAATGCCCCTAGAGAAATAAATTCTGTCAGGCCTTGAGTGCTTGCTTCAGCACATTGTATGTGGCATGACTTGTAGCACATTGTATGTGGTATAGCCTGTAACAAACTGCTTGCTACAAATGTAGCAAGCAGTTTGCTACAGTTTCAAAAGGAAGTTATGTTGCAAAAGAGGTGCATCTTATTATAGACCTGACTTGTCAGAGACAATGTATGTTTGTGCACGTGTCTATATATGTGTGTGTGTGTGTGTGTGTGTGTGTGTGTGTGTGTGTGTGTGCACTTTAGGTAAAGAAAGTAATATCACTGATTTTTTATCTCTGGACATGTACAGTATTACTAGGCACATACTTAACTCTCTTTTAGTAGCAGAGAAGAGAAGAAAAGACAGTTATCAAGTAATTATCTTCTAAAAATAAGGCATAAAATGCATCATGGAACAGACAGAAACTCAACATTTCTGGGGTCCCCTACAACCATTCCAGTATAAACAGACTTTGTCACAGGCTTATTCATAGCTTCTGCCCTGAACTTGATCTTGTATAAAAACAGCCCTGCTCAGATGTGTGCACAGAAGATTACTGTAGATTGAGTGTATGTTGGGAGGGGGGGTACATTGTATTCATTATTACTTTAATTTTCCTTACAAGCAAATCTCTGAGGTGTTCACAGAATGTCATTATAGTCTCTGCGGAGGGCTGTGTATTGTTTAGGACCAAAACTTTGGAATATATTACTGTGATTATAGCTATTTTTGGGGAAAAGGGTATCGAAGCATGTTATACATGTCTGACAGCAACAGTTTGAAATATGTTACTTAATTCTATTTTTCTTTCAGTTTTGTCCCAGTCTAATGTCAGAGCAGTGCACAGTGGGTATTATTCTTGGGGGTAGGGGTGAGGAGCCATGCTCTATATATGTTCAATAGCAGCTACTTTAAATATATGACTGTGACTATTTGTGTTGTCATCCTAATCTAATACCAGAGAGATACAAATAGCATGAATGTCTTTTATTTTTTTTTTGGAGGCAAGGGGGTGAGGTGGTAATGTGTCAGATAGTATTCACAGATGTGGTTTATACATCTTCACAAGCATTTGTCTTCTTGTGAATTGCTCTTTTGCTGGACACTATTTATTCCTTGAAAGCAAAAAAAAAAAAAGAAACTGCATTTGTTTCTTTGTTTATGGAAGTGGTATGCTGAGCATGGGGAAAAAGGGGCAGTTGCTTCAGGCACAAAATTTTGGGGTGCAATTGACTTTATACGGTAAAAGCTGAAGTACTTGCTTTTTTTTTTTGCTGTTGACAGGAAATACTAAGGGGGTGGATTTTGCTGCTGTGGGAAGCTAAAGTCTTTTTTTTTTTTGCACTCGAAGAGCAATGGATGGGGGCATGTATCTGTAGGAAGTTTATTTAGTATCAGTTGACTGATTACAAAGCTAAAGCACTTTTTTCCCATTTTTGCTCTTCCCTTGAAGAGCATGGGGGAGGGTGGATTTGTAGGAAACTGAATGAGTACCAAGCAACTTTCTACAAAGCTAAAGTGTGTTTTAGTTTTTGTTTACACTTCACTGAAAGACCTGAGACGTAGGCCACTATTTACTGGCACTGGGTTTGGATGATCCAGAAACAAATTTGGTTCATGGTTTTGTTCAAGCCTCATTGGATCAAAAGGTTGTAATATAGCTCTGAAGATCCGTGACAACTGTGGGCCTAGCAGACCCTACCCCAAGCTAATTTTCATTACTTATTGCAGGGTTATTACAGTGCACTCTTGACAAGTTATAGTGTGTTGAGAGGATGCAGAAAAAGGCAAATGTAAAGAGTAAGACTGAATTTATTTCCTTAGTCATAAGTTTTGTTTGGGCATCAGAGAATCAAATAGTTGGGAAGAAAACATAATATGCACGTCAGAGCATTTTGATAACCCATGGCTTCACTGTTATTACAGTTATTACAGTGCAGTCTGGCCCAGCTGGACGATGTTGAAAAGATGCAGGAAAATAAGAATTAGACAAAATGTGCAAACAGGTGGTAAAAAAGTAATTGGGATGATATGGGAAGGCTGGATGATGAGAAAAGGCTGTGATGTGGACTGTGTGTTTGAGAAGAGGAATGGACAGTGGGGAGCAGCATGGAGCCCTTCAGCTAGGGCACAATTACTCCTAACACCTGCCCTATTGATGGCACAAATAGGCATTGTCAGTCAGATAAGTTTTTTATGAAAACAAATAATTAGAAATGGTGCCAGTATTCACAAGAGTACTTACATTAGCAATATCAGGATGGCAACCTATTGCAAATATAAGTTTACTTATTACAAATCCCAGAACTTATAATTGAAATTTACAATTTACCATATCCTCTATGGGGACATGAGGAAATATATGGCACTTCTATAGGTCATAGAGATACTTGAGAGCATAGATGTCAGCACAGTTAGGCACCATGCACCCACACACTCCTTCCATGGCAGTGTACACATCCTAACAACCTAACACCATCATGGTATGCCATCTGCTTCTATGTTAAGTAATAGGACTGGTCGCCCTAACTAGCTGTCTGACGTGGTGCAATATGTCTTAACATTATCAACATGTGTGACCATGAAAGGGCTATATTATCTCTTTGGACAATATCCTGTTGAATGTCCATGGCTTCCTATGGTGCTAATGCAAGTAGAGCCCATACATGGTGCAGTGAGAAAAGAAGGATATTTCTTTTCCTGCTGACCAGGGACCACTGAGAGTGCCTAGCTGGGAACTCCTATGAGGGCCCCTGTATAAAATGGATGACTGTCACAATTTTTCACAGACTTGCGTCTGATGCCACTACATACCCCTTTTAGTTTCACAACTGCTACAATGACCCATGTAGGTGCTATTCTCACCTTCTTAGCTGATGGGAAGAAAAGGTCAGAGCAAGGGTTCCTGACGTATTGCAAGTAGTTTT
The DNA here is from genome assembly GCF_019279795.1 of Protopterus annectens. Classification (NCBI taxonomy): domain Eukaryota; kingdom Metazoa; phylum Chordata; order Ceratodontiformes; family Protopteridae; genus Protopterus; species Protopterus annectens. The sequence goes on from NC_056741.1 coordinate 1,044,573,412, forward strand.
AATATTTGCAATGTCCTCTTAATTCCCTTGCAAGTTATTCTAATTGCATTGGATATTATAATAAGGAGTTATGCATGTTGTTTTCTTCTTTTGCAGCTCGGTTAGACATCACAAAGAACTCTCCCCTTTTCTATATAACAACGGAGTTACACTTCAGACAAAGAATGCATGTGCATTATTAACATCTTAGCTAGTACTCTGTAATATTACTGCACATCGCAGGAGTATATATATATATATATATATATATATATATATATATATATATATATATATACACACACACATATGTAGAAGTTATATTATTTTGCTAAAGAGGTGCAGCTTATATATTAACAGTGACATAACTTTTATATTTATTGTCAGGATATGCACTGTTTGGATATATTAACTAGACTTGGAACTGATAGGTGCCATTATAATTTATAGGTATAAATGCATCACAAAATATCATTTGATAAGATAAGGAAACAAAAGATTTGCACTTATAGGTGTTCTGCTTCTCTGTCCCACACACACATGACATGACAGTCATAGGTTATGCAGACGTGCTCCTACTGAAATGAACTAATCTGTACTACTGCCGTGTATCTAGTACTCACTGGCATGATGGATGGTCTAACATGCATGATCTGTGCACCCAGCTAAACTCAAGGAATACATGTTGCTGGGAGAAGATACTGGTTGCGTAAGGAAGGAAATGTTTGTGTGGGTGTCTCAGATGGGTAGAAACTGTGGAGTGTGGCTTATTGGAAAGGTGTATTATCATTTCTTGGGGGCAGCCATATTGGGAGATTAGAGAGGCTGGTGACTGTGTGCCCATTGATGCCACATTTATCTTGATTCATACCATCTGACTATGTTGGTCATACTTTCCACACATACATATTTGTGTTGGTACAACCACGTTAAGTGGCTGCTACATACAGATTCCAAGTACATTGTTTGCAGGGGTCCACAGAGTCAGTAGTCAAAACATTGTCAAGGATGTCTGCAGCACAACAATCCTCTGCCACTAATGTATCATACACACTTTCACACACAGACATGGCAGTGAGAACTTCGACATTACAGACATGCACGCACATCCTACCACAGGGCCTTAGGCCAATGCATGCAGACAGAAGCATATGAGGTGTCCAAGCAGTATATGCATGCATGTATATAGAACTCTGACAGGTCATGTGTCACATAGATAACAGTAATGTTTTTCTTTTCTTGCCTGCCCTGTTTTTCTCCTTGTATTTTCTTTGATTTTTGTTGTTTATTTTTATCCATTTATGTTTTGATTTTCTGCATCACCTGCCATGGCTGTTCTAGTGATGCAGCCCATGTCTCCACCCTCATCAGCCTAGACCTTCTTCCACCTTTTCTCACCAGGCCTCCACCTGGCCCTGGGCTTGACTCCCTTTTAAGTCCAGGGGGCAGACAGATTGCATCTCCTGTGGCCTATTGTTCCAATTGGTGCCCTGTGAGGGGGTTCACAGTTTCTCATGTTGTCAGAGTTAGCAGAGGTGGTAGTAGAGTTGTTGGACTAGCACCTGGAAGCACACATTGGCCAACTAGAGAGGATCCTTCTGAGGCTTGAAGAGTTGTACTGTTGCCTGGCTCTGCCTTTGCCACCTCAGACAGGTCCAGTGGGGTAGGGTAGTAAGGGTGCTGACTGACTTCTCCCCAGGTCTAGCCCAGGAATTGTAGAAACAGTAGGATTATACCCATCCTATTCTCAATCTTTCTGTTCCCTTTCCTTGTGTGTCACCTCCCTTCCCTGGTTTAGTCCAGTGCTCCACCATCACCAGTTATCCCTTTCTCTGTATGTCTGTAATTCCACTGTCAACCTCCAATGTGTTTCATAGCCACCCTTATACCCTCCAGGAGTGAGACAGAGACAGACAGGCAGACATTCAATGCATCCAACTTCCAAACCCATGGCTTATTTCCATCCCCTTTCATGCCTTTATATCCTTCCCAATCTTTTTTTCTCCTTAGAAAGAGAAAACGGTTCCTGTCTGAGAAAAAATGCTCTTCCTCCCCCTGTCCACTCCCTTTCTCACCCCTGTTTCCTTGCATATGTTATTACTCTGCTCACCGTACCTGTACTACTTTTCTATGCACCCATTTCTGCCCATTTTGTAGTAATAAGTATAGATACAAACATTGCTGGAAAACATTTACTGTGATTTCATAGCATTAGTAAACAGTACATGTGTATGCACATACCTGCCTGCTTCTTTTCACACCATTTCTGGCCACATTTGCAGAAAATTATCTCCCTCTTTGCTGGGCCTGCCATTTTCTGGGGTGGATGTTCTAATTAGTAGTGACTTGAGCCGCAGAATTCCAGCTAGTTAATTGAGAATTACCTTTGGGCAGTATTGTACAACAAGACATACATTCAATAGCCTGAGCTGAATTACAGTATGCATATTTTTGAATCCCATGGGAATTTCGCTCTGTCTCAGAGTAAACAAAATGATTAATTTTTCACCAGGCTAAGAATTCTGTCCATTACAAGACAAATGGAATATACGAACACAGGAACAATTCTACAATATGATCACAGGGACCATAAGATTCCAAGAGATGTTCACCTTTAAGTAGAGACACTTAAAGCATTTGTGCTACTGTTTGTGAGTACTTAAATAATATTCACCTCCCAAATTGAGTTGGGCTGTAAACTGATAACCATGGTGTAAATTTATGTTTACCCAGCCAATCATCAACTCTCCTAACAGCCCACGTGACCTTATGCCTCCTTGGATTTAGTATATTTAGCTACTAGGTGTATGGAGGTAAAACTCTAATATTAAGAGTACAGAGGGGTACAAACTGCCTGCAAAGAGAAACATTTTATATCACAAAGCAAAAAATCTGCTGACAAGTAACTAAAAAAAAGTAAGAGAGAGAGATAATGTTTAGTTAATGTGGAGAAACAATGTTCTTTAAAGTATTCAAATGTTATGATATATGGATTACAGAAACTGTTAATAGGTATTTAACTTATATAAATACATTTCATGAAATCCTGGTATTAAATAAATATAATTAGTCTTAAAATCTTGTTATAGTTACTAAAACCTATGTTTTGATTAAGAACATAGAACAAACTCAGGTATATCAGGCAGCCCATCAGCTATTATAAGAACAGACTGCTAAAAGGCTGTTAGGTCTTATTAGGTTTATGTGTATTTGTGTTCTGTAATTTTCACTGGCACAGTACTTTGCACAGGGGCAAGAGACAAAGAGGCAACAGCTGGAAAGGCCACAAAATTACCTCACAAAAAGGATCCTAGGCCTTAAACACATGCCCTACATGGACAGGCTCAAGAAACTTCAGCTGTTCTCAGTCTCTTATCGTCTACTTAGAGGTGATATCTGCTTGACTTACAAAGCCATGTCCGACCCAGCCCTACTTGAAATGCTACACCTAAAGAAATCCCAATCACTCCATGCCACATGCTCCAGAGATCTCAACCTCATTGCCACAATTAACAGAATATGCAGGAGGGACAGGTTCATCTCCCAAAGTCTGCTCATACTCTGGAATAAGCTTCCCATTCATGTCAAGCAGAGCACCTTGCTGGCCCTCTTCAAGAGAAATCTTGACAAGTGGATGGGTAACAGAAAGTTCATTCCAAGGATCATTCCAGTTGCCCTACTGGATAGGGGCACTGTGAGCTAACACTGGGTGGCACTGTGCTCGGGCAATTTTTCTGGGCTAGGTTTGTAAGGCTTCAGGACCATTAGCCTAGTACACACCTATGAACCGATGAACATTCGGTTGCCTTCTTGACAAAGTGTTTTGTTGACAGCATAATGATCCACAGAGTGTATAGTCAACAGCTACCTTGGGTGATTATGTTCTTATTGCTATGCTCCTTGCCCAGCTGTCGTAATAGTTCTCATGAACTCTATGATTTCCCCTAGTTGACAAACCTTTGTACCAGCTTCAACTTCCTTTCTAGGTCATCTTAAGTAGTATGTGGTTGATGGATGAACATGCAAATCAATTAAATTAAATTAAATTAAATAAATTAATTTATTAGTATCAGTTAGTAAACATTTGTATTCTTGTCTAAGGCATTGACAAATGCAATATTTTCTACTGAAATAATGCAGAATTTGATTTGAGTTATGGTATAATTTACTCACTGTGATGTATTTTAGAAGCATAGATGAGATTAAGTCCAAGTCACTATGAGTAAATTCTAGCATAGGTCTGAGGGAAGTCAGAATTATTATGCTGATACTGTGTCTCCTTAAGTTTTAATTTGTTCAGTTATTGGTTGTCTGTTTTGCTATTTTATTTTCTGCACAGTGAACTAATGTTTATAACTCATCCACTTGGAATGTAAGTGTCACAGGAGGGGAACAAAGGATATGTCAGTTCACTGCATGGTATTGTGGAACTATCAATGCAATGTATATATCTTTTTCTTTTGGCTTTTTCCTGATTAGGGGTTGCCACAGTGGATCACCTGTCCACTCATGATTGGCAGTAGAGTTTTACAGTGCCGAGGTGCCAGCCCAGCGCCCAACCTTCCACAGAAGGCACATGCATGCACACACTCAAACCTAGAGCCAATTTGGATTGTCTAATCCACCTACAGCATGTCTTTGGGAGGAAACCAGAGCACCCGGAGGAAATCCACATGACCACAGGGAGGACATGCAGACTCTGCACAGAAGGCACCCCAGCCGAGAATCGAACCAGAGAACCTCTTGCTGTGAGGCGGCAATGCTAACTGCTGCACCACCATGGCTGCCCGAATGATAACTGTGGTTTATTTAGAATTTTTGTTTCTCTGAGGGATTTACAAGAATAAGATAATTTTTCATGAGATGTTGTAGCTTTTACTAAAATAGAAAGCTTCCTTCTCTATTAGGAAGAGTAAGAGTTTTACTTGCCAGAATATAGTAAGGCATACTTTATGAGTAAATATGTTCCATTTATAACTGAGGAGTGTGTTTTTTGGGGATAGGTTTGAAATATTGTATGCATCTCTTAGATGGTGTTTTTTTTTTTAATTATTTAATTATTAAATTATTGTGTTATTAAGTTACGAAATGCTGAGTTAGTAAAGTTTTATGTTTATACACAAATTGATTTTATTTGTATATTCTTTAAAGATTTTATGTATTGTTCTGAACATGTGATGAAATCACATGATTTGCTGGTTTCATAAATAAGTGTGTGTTAATTCTAATGCTCTGATGAAGTCTGTGGTATGTTTTGTAGACAAAAAAGTGTATGCTTTAACTTTAATCTGTGACTAAAACTAAGGTAAGCATTTGTGAGAAAGACTTCTCTCCTGTCATGGAATTTCTGATTACTTTTCTAGAATTAAAGTCAGTCTCTCTGCCATATAAGAAACAGAGATTCACACAGTGAGGGCTGCTTAATAACTCTGCTGGTCAAATCCAAGTAACCTCTTAAAAGTCTATATTAAATGAAATAGAGTACTAGATACTTAAAATAAGGTCATTACCATATGATTAAAGACTTCAATTTTTTTCAGTAAAATAATGTTCATTTTACAAACCTTTTATAGCTGGACAATTTGTTTAATTTATTTGCTTATATATTATTTGCTTTCATTCAGTAGCATTGCTCCACTAGGCCTGCAGCCTATTTTCATGGGAGATTGAAGTATTTATATAGATAAGAGTGACTTGACAGGAACACTAGTGACATATTACCAAATTTCATGTAGATGTCGCTGTGGGGAGAATTTCCATTTTGAGGAGGCATGGGTGAATGTATGCTGCAGGCTTTAGCAGCTGATAGCATTATGGATACACCTAATGCTTCTTTTTTAATTGTATTAGACTATTGTAGCTTTCAGTGCCTGTAATAGTCAAGGAAAGGGTTCTTTAACATTAACTATCATTCAGTGTTATATAATCCCTTCCATGACTATCACTGAGTCTAATAATCATAGAAAGGGTTATATAACACTGAGTGATATTGAATATAGACTTACCTACTGTAGTTTTTATATGCTGCAGTTCTAATGCAGTAATTGTTTGTTGTCTTAGTTTTGTTATAAAATAGACTTGTAAAAGTATTATGATATCATTTGCTGCTTTTGTTGAACAGAAATGCAGTAGTAAACCACAGTACATCTTAAAGTCTGTAAAGCAGTTTAAATTTCTGATGCAGATGTATATAGCCTGAATACAATGCAGGTTTTGAGCCTACCTGTCGTTTTGTTTAGACATATGCCCAGCATATGTCTTAACCTCTTGAACAAGAAATCTGGACAAAGCCATTAATAAAAGTGGGACAAAGACCCCAGAATAGGGACATTTTTAAACATTGCTCTTAGAAACTTAGAAAGTTGATAGAATAACAAGTTTTGCATTAACATGACTTTTCTGAAGGGGATGAAGTCTGAAACTCAAATGTCTGTCATTATTTCCTAACTTCTGTCTTTAATGATTTGACACTAATTTGACTGAAAAACACAGTTTTATGAAAACCAGACCAAAAATATGAGGCAAAAATGTGTCCATTCTGCAAAAATCTGTACATTTGAGAGGTATGACTCCAGATTCAATAAAATTCATGTAGGGTTCGCATAGACCGTACATGGAGTGTATGTGTGACCACAATGGCGGTCAGTGCAGGGCAGCACGTAATGCATATTAATGAGGTACAGTGCACCTAAGTTAGGTTTTGCAGCTCGTACCAGTATTGCTGGCTGTGAAACCTTGTTTGTGAATATGAATATCAATTCCATGTGAATGAGAGCACATATGGTATGCAGATTTGTGCGGAATGCCACCATGATCACCTGGGCTGTACACATACTTTTGAAAACAAGCATAGCGTATGGACAAAAGCCATAAATAATGTGTGGATAAAGGATTCAAACTAGGGAAACACATATTAAATATTAACCTTAAAAACATAGAAAGTTGATAGAGACAGGTTTTGCATACTCATGACTTTTCTGAAGGGTATGAATTCTGAGACTCAAATGTCTGTCACTATTGTATAACTTCACCCCTCAATGATTTTCCACTGATTTGCCAGTAAACTACAATTGTATGAGAGATAGTCCAAAAATATGAAGCAAAATCTGGACATTCTGAAAACTTCTGTACAGTTGAGAGGTATGGCTGTACAAATAGCTCTCATTCTGTTAGTGCAACATATCTGTATAGGGGCAAACTTAATGAGAGGGCAAATAACCAGTTATAGGGACATATTAGACCATAGATGTCACATGGAAATGTATTAGAATATAACACACTCAATTTCTTAGAGTGAGAAATGTTGACAAAGCCATGAAAATGGGGGGACAAAAGCCAGAAATAGGGCATATTGTTAATATTCCAAGTCCAGCCTTATGCAGATGATAGAAAATATAGGTTGTACATTAGCAGGACCTTTCAAAAGTTTGAAAATCAAATGTCAGCCATCATTTACTGACTGCACTCTGCAATAGGTTCATAGGTTCATAGGTAGGTACTAGGTTATTGGCCCTAGGGCCCATATAAGCTTAGCCAAAAATGTACCCTGGCTTTCGCCACCCAAGAAAATTATTTTCCTGTGCCCCTGTTGAGCAGAGCTACAGAAGTGATCCCTGGGGTGAATTTCCTATCTCCCATCCAATCATCAAGATTTTTCTTGAAGAGTGCTAATGAGGAGTTCTGTTTGACATAGATATGTAGTCTGTTCCAGAGTATGGGAAGTCTCTGGGACAGGAATCTATCCCTCCAGCATGTTCTGTTTATTGAGGTGACAAGATTTAGGTCCCTAGAGCATGTAGCTCGGAGGGATTGTGATTTCTTTAAGTGGAGCATATCCAACAGCTCTGGGTTTGACATAGCTTTGTATGTTAGGCAGAGATTGCCTCTGAGTAGGCGATATGTGACAGTGTAAAGCTGCAGTTTTTTGAGATGGTCTGCGTAGGGCATCTGTTTGAGGCCAGTAATCCTCTTTGTGAGGTATTTCTGTGGCCTTTCCAGTTGTTGTAGATGTCTTGTGAGGTACATGCCAAATGGGGCGTTGTACTCTATAATGGGTCTAATGAGTGGTGAGTAGAGGGGAACAAAGACCTCTTTTTTTCTGGATGAGAAACCTTTTGTGATGAGGTGAGCCAGGTAGAATGATTTCCTGACCACTGTGGCGATGTGATTATCAAAGGAGAGACTACTGTCCACCTGTGTCCCAAGGTCTCTTATCACATTTTCAGCATTAAGTAGACTACCAGCTATGTGGTAGTTCATGGATACAGAGTTTTTACCAAAGGGGATGGCAATACACTTTTTGCCATTGAGCTTCAGGCCATGGCTTTGACACCAGGCATATGTCTCAGTGAGGCCCTTTTGTAGTATGTCCACATCATTAGGAGTTTCGATTATGGCTCCGAGTTTGCAGTCATCTGCAAACTTTGTTAGCCAAAGACCTTCTGTGTTAGCCTGTACTCCACTTGTCTGAAGTCCGATTTGGAGTCTGCTACTTTCACAGTGTGGGTTCTGTCCATGAGCCGGTTGGCAACCCATCTTGTGACAAAAGGATTTATACCTAGTTTAGTGAGCTTATCTATAATTCCAGAGTGGGGGACATGCCAAAGACATGCTAGTTATTTGGCAAGGAAACAACATGTTATGAGGAAGAGATCACAAATATTAGAAACAAACTGGACATTCTGCACAGATCAGGACAGTTGAGAGGTATGGACCCAAATGTGTGTAATATTGAGTCACAGCAGTACAGACATCATACCAATGATATGGCAGAGAGCCACATATTTCATAAGGAAAACATCTGGACATCCTGGTAATATCTGGACAGTTGAGAAGTATGAATGTGAAGTATTTGGACAAAACACAGTACAGGACAGTGTAGCTACAGTGCAGAGTATTGCGATATCCCCTTCTTGGCATTCTGTACTGAAGCTCTGTTAATAATCTGTAACAGGGCATGGATTGCCATGTAAAATGATCACTCAGGGGAAGTGTGTGTATTGAACAGGGATGCACAGATGAATTACAGGAATGAACACAGGGAAGGAGTACAGGTGAAACTCCGGCATGTACAGCAGAGGAGGGAATGTCGATGGAAGATGGTTGTAGCAGCAACACTAAGCACATATCTATATGGTACAGTATGGACTGTACAGTGAAAATGTGTTGTCTGTGACTGACACTCAAGGGGACATAATGGGGAGGATCTGTGTCAGAGATAAGCATCCTTACATGAATAATGCAGAGGACATCTATCAGGGCTCTGACATACAACTGAGGTAGAGTGCAAATTAGGAAGCTGTGCAAACTGATATGCCTGAATATGAGTGTAGTCTCAGCAGAGGTCTACAGCATGGTGGCCACAGGTATAGAATCATGGAAAACATTACAAGAGCTAACCACAATCATGGACAATATCTGAATATTACCACAAGTAATCCTATGCCTCTGACATAACATATGTGATGTGGAGTGATAACAGATGAGCCTGCACACACACTGGGCAACTAGTATGATACATCCACACTGTATGAGGTTAACCATGCACACTGTCCTGGTACTGTAATATCTGCAGGAAATGTTAAGAGGAACACTGCTATACCTGTATATGACAGTATGGGAACTACAGGCTAATTGCCTTGTGTGCTTGGCATATATCAATAGCACAATTCACACTGTCACAAATGATATATATATATATATATATATATATATATATATATATATATATATATATATATATATATATATATATATATATATATATACCATTAATGTTGTCAAACACCTATGTATGTAATGTGTGCATAAGCAGAACAGATAGCAAACATGCATCTGGTGTAACAACTTGAGTGTTGTTCTGCCCCTTCAGATGGTCATGTATATTCCACAGGAAGAACACCTTGTTATGGACTATAAGCTGTGTGACAGTGCACTGCGATAAAGGTGGTACACTTTAGTTACACATCACTGGAACATGTGTAGGGAGGTAAATGGAGAAGGGTGCATTGTACTCAGTTACTGGTGTGATGAAGGCTAGGAACCATGACATTAGTATGCCCTCTGATGTGCATGTCCTTCACATACCCAGTACTTGTGTTCAGTCAAGCACTGTGACCACATGCTGGTGGATGTACCACTTTCCCAATGTCCCAGGACACAGGTCACATACCTAGTGGCTTGATTACAGGGTGTGATGTCCACATTATACTTGGGTGTAGTGTCTGTTCCTGATGAAATACATCCCTCCATGTGTCTCGGCAATGCAAGTGTTGTCATGGCTGTGGTAGCAGTATCTGGTATATGCTGATACTGTGTTTATTATACTATCACAGTTGTAGTCAATGATTGCCCACAAGCTGTAGTCATTCAGGTAGCTGTTTGGACAAAGCATGTGTATGCCATATGTGATGTGCATCATTTAACTAAGGGGCAGGCAAGGGCATAGCAGATACCCTTGATGTATTGCTCTAATCACTGGAGCTGAGATGTATGTCACATCACACATTTCAACATAGTGAGATGCCACGTGTGTCTAACTGTTTGGTGATATAGCTGTTTATGGCCAAATATGACAGTATTGATTGAATACCACAGCTTGACTTTTTTCAAATGCCTTCATCTGTTAAAGTTCCACAAGATGATACTGTTGTCATGATGCATGCCCTTGATGATCTCTTTGAGGGCATCTATCAGATGTAACGGACCTTATGTAGCAGTAACAGCTCACACAGGTCTGTTGCATACTCCTCGAATATTACTAGTATATATGTAGAAGAGATGCATGATGACATGTTGATCTAGCTCACACTTGAGGAGAGTCAGGATGTCTCTCTACATGCATGCATGCATCAGGTGCTAACCCCTAACGCAGGTGGATACATGTTGATGTACACCCTTGTATGGGAACATAGGCCATGGGGAGGGTGTGTTGAACCTGGTTATTCCTCTGTATCAGGAAGGTAAATGTGCTGGGTCATGCCATAGATAATCTGTGATGTTGTCCCAGTACATTGATTCTGTGTGAATGGCCTGGAGGAAGGTAAGGCAGTGCATACTGTCTATTGTGATCTGGCCTAGGGTTTTGACACAATCACACACAGGTGTCCTTGAGAAAACCCCTCATGCTGGGGATTAAACCTTAAGTTAGTTGATGGGTAAACAATTTGCTCACTGACAGAACACATCATGTGATGTGATAGTTGGTAAATCAACCTGTACCAGTAGACCTGTCACCACTGGCAAACAACAGGGATCTGTACTTGGCCCTACACTGTTTGAACTATATTTCCTGACAGTTCAGGCTAATGTATATAGCCTTTAGTTTACCAGGTTTGCTCATTCTTACATATCGTGTGCAATCATTGAGTCCACCACTCGTAATAACATAGTACAGGAGGAGCTAACACACACAACTGAATGGTGACAAAGGCACATGATCTACAAATAAATGCAGAAGTGTGTGCATGTAATGTTGTCCATCTGAAACGTGGAGTTCCATGTTAATCCTAGCATTGACAACAGTCCTGCTATGCAGAAACCCAGTGATGCAAGCACTGGAGACACATTTAGATAGCAATCTGAACTTTGACCACCAAGTGTCCAAACTGCTATTGAAAGCATATGTTGTGCACATCATAAGTCACTCCATCATACTGACATCTTAGGACTGTATGACAGCGCTGCAGTCAAACTGCATTACAGCCCTTCTTCTTCTTCTTTCAGCTTTTCCTTGTTAGGGGTAGCCACAGTGGATCACCTGTGCGCTCATGATTGGCAGTGGAGTTTTACAGTGTTGAGTTGCTAGCCCAGCAACCAACCTTCCACAGAAGCCACACACACACGCACACACACACATACACACACACACACACACACACACACACACACACACACACACACACACACACACACACACACACACACACACACACACACACACACACACACACACACACACACACACACACACACACACACACACACACACTCACACCTAGGGACAATTTAGAGTGTCCAATCCACCTACAACATGTCTTTGGAATGTGGGAGGAAACTGGAGCACTGGGAGGAAACCCACGTGACCACAGGGAGAACATGCCAACTCTGCATAGAAGGCACCACAGCCAAGGATCAAACCAGAGAACCTCTTGCTGTGAGGTGCCAGTGCTAACCGCTGCACCACCGTGGCCACCCAAAACCACATTACAGCAATAATAGTGTATAATGTTCTTTTTTACATGTACCTCACCAGATACATGTAGCAGCTAGAGAGACCACAGGGTTTTTTCAGCAAGGTAACACAGGTTCACACACAATGCCATTATGTATGAAGATAGATTAGAAGCCATGCCACTGTAAATGTTATTGTATAGGATTGCATGACCTCTGTGTGGCCCCAGACCAGTATCTAAACCTGCCCTGGTGAGAGTATTGTATATCCAAAAATGTATATAGCTGATGACATCAGCAGTGTCTACTGGGGACAAGATAGTAGTTTCCCACATGCTGGTGCAAAATATTCTCTGTAATGTTAAGCAACAGCTCACACACATAAACACCCTGCCCCAGTTGACTGCAGTGAGAATAGAACCCCTACTTATCTAAGTGCACAGACTACAGAACACAGTACTTTATGCAAGCCCCATAGCTCCAATCTGACTTAGAGTGTGTCAGACAACACTTTATAACTGATGACATCAGCAGTGTCTGGTGAGGATAATACGGTAATAAATGTGTTCCACATGCTGTTGTGAAAGGATCTCTGTAATGTCAAGCAACAGCTCACACACATCAAAAAAAACCCCACCCCACTTGACTGCAGTGAGAATAGAACCCATACCTATCAGCAGGACATGAGTGAGACAAGAGGTTTGGAGGCCTGCATAAAATGGATGTGTAGGCATGTACAAGTATCAAAATACTAGCAATACTTGCCATTGGAGAAGTAACTGTGGGATACACACTTCTGATCTTCTGTCTAGACACACACTCACACACACACACACACACACACACACACACACACACACACACACACACACACACACACACACACACACACGCACAAACACACAGTTGACTGCAGTGAGAACAGAACCCCTACCTGTCTAAGTACACAGACTACAGAACACAGTAGTTAATGCATTCACCACAGCACAAGTCTGATTTACACAGGAGTGCAGGTGAACCTATAGTAGATGACATCAGTAGGCCATGTGGGGGACAACAGGTTGTGAGGCCTGTATAGGCACTTAGCTTCATAGGTTTAGATGAGGCTACTAGCCTAATAGAACTAGGATGTGTAGAAGCCTAGCTATATAAAAACACAAGTACCCTTATTGAGCTTAGTTCGATGCTTTTTTAGCAGAGCATGTTTGTGAGCAGCACCATACATAAGGGATATAGATGCCAGCTCAGAGGAGACTGTACAATTACCCAACCAGTAGTCAAGGTTGCGATTGAACAACATCATTGAGGAGCACTGCTTCACACTCAGTGGGAACCTATTACAGTCTTTGGGGGACACACATAGACAGGCCCAGTTGTTTCTGCTCAAAAAATCCCTCTGCTAACAATGCCCATCTAAATATGCTTAATAAGTCTACTTATGTTTTTATACAGCTAGGTTTCTATTGCGTCATGTATAGTGATAACCATGTATTCCTAAAACTTACCAATACAGTAAGTGAGAGATGCAAGTATACAATGAAGCTAGAATAAATGCTCTCTCTTAGGTAACAATGAATCACATATCAAACAGGTTGTCAGCACACATACTTCACCTACTCAACAATCCAAGTGCACAACACATAAACCCAGATATGCAGAGGTATTCATTAGAAGATTACTGAAAGAACAGATACCTTACAAATGCAAACCTTCTGCACCCATGACAATCCCAACAGCCAAAAACAAATGTATAAGTGTCTCACCCATTAAGCCCTTAAAGCAAGACACCTCAAAACCAATGTCTTGGTTATAGGTGAATCCATAATAAGACACATAGATGTCCCCCTCACCAGGCTGTACAAGAAGAAAGTCACAGTCAGCTGCCTGTCAGGTATCAGGATCTGCAAAGTCACACATGCACTCAAGTCTATTAACAACAACCACAGTTACACGTCTGTCGTACTCCATATTGGAGTAAACGACTTGAGAGGTACCTCACTGGACTACATGAAGAGAGACATGAATGACCTCTCAAATTATGTATCCCAGACAGGTTTGTCCATAGCTCTAAGCAGCATTCTACCTTCATCCAGGATGATGCCACATTACAAAGAAAAGAATTATCAACTTCAACAATTGACTTAGCTACTGGTGTCACTCCACAGAGATCCAGTAGTTGTCAGGCTGGGATGATATGGTTGACAAATCACACTGCTTTGCCAGGGATGTTTTTCATCTGTCACGTCTTGCCTTTTGATTACTGGCCAAGGTACTTGCCTCTCTATAGTGACTTTTTAGGCAATGTCATAAGAACAAACTTTCTGATGTAAAACTATCCTCAAAATACAAACTCAAAGTTATGCTGTTTAATGTTAGCAGTTGAAATCAGAAACTACACTAAATGGAGGCACTTCTTACTTGGCAAGATGTCAATGTTTGTGCATTCAGACAGACAAGGTCTAAGGCCGCAGAGAGTACTCCAGCCATGAAAAGTTTTAATCCCTTATATATATTCAGTGCACAAAATGAACGTGAAAGAACTAAAGGAAGAGGTGTAGTCATCTTCATAAAAGACAAGTGCACCTCATGACTGGTTAAGCAGTATAACTCCCTAGACTTGTGCCATAGCACTTGCATTATGTACTGTGTTCTGTTGTGTGTGTCCTTTTAGAAGGTAGGGGTTCTATTCTCACTGTAGTCAACTGTAGGAGAACTCCCCCTCAATGTCAATGTTAGCTACAGGTCCACCGAAATGAACCATGAAAACCACGCAGTGCTTTCCTGGACCTACATGAGTCACTCACAGTGCAGCCAAAACACCCTAGGTATGGGAAACTTTAACTATCCTTCCATTGATTGGGATACATATATGAGCTCAAACATGCTCACCCTAAGGTTCCTGCACTTTTTAAACACTAATGCTCTGTAACGGTTAGTCTGCACTCCAAGGGACTTGAATGTCCTTGACCTAGTACTCACCAACATGGGAGATTGCTGCACCATCCCATGTGTGAGATCCTCCTTGGTAAGGTCTGACCATAAATTGGTCACATTCAGTCTAACAATTATACCTGACCCCCCTGCCTCCCAGGATCCAAAAGGTGGAAAATCTCTGCAAAGCAAACTATAGCCTCCTAAGCATAGGCATATATAGTTTCAAACCTACTTCCACCATGGACAGTACAGACTCCTATATAGAGGTGTACACAAGTACCCTGTATAAACACATTTACAAGTGTATAGACGTAGCTGTACTAGAACCCAGAACCCAGAATGAATCAAAACTTGCTCATGAAAAAAATCTGCTGCGGCGGACATCTAGCATAGATTATACAACAAGAGGAAGAAACAGATGTCCAGGAATAAGAGGAAACAGTCTCAGCAGAAGAACATCCTCCATAGCTTGAACAAGCAAATTAAATATCTTGTAGAGTCCCATAAAGCTAATTACAAAACTAAATTAGCATTCAAAGCATAACAAGACATGCTGGAGAGACAGATATGTCTCCCAGAGATTGTGACTGCCATGGAACAAACTCACAATTCATGTGAAACTGAGCTCCTTAAATTACCTAATTTATGAGTAACTGGGACAATTGTATGGGAAAGCGTAGATTTACCCTGGGGGTTTCACCTATGTCACTCTTAGCATCATCCAGTGCTGATCATGGATTCATAAATATGAACTACGTATGTTGGTCTATAAGGGAACAATGGTACAACTTGGGTAGGCTTGACAAGGCCCTAGGGCCATTAGACTAGTAACCTCCTATGAACCTATGAACCTAGGGCCATTATGGTAATAGTCTCATATAATGCTATGAAGCTATAAACCTATGCAGGCCTGCCACATCTTGTCATACACAGGGGCTGCTGATGTCATGCACTATACATTCAGCTGCAGTATTGCAAAACTCAGACTTGTGCCATAGCACGTGCATTATGTACTGTGTTCTGTTGTGTGTGTCCTTTTAGAAGGTAGGGGGTCTATTCTCACTGTAGTCAATTGTGTGTGCATGTGTGATCTTACCTTGACATTACAGACAGACTTTTAATGCAGCATGTGGAGCACTGTTATTACCATATTCTCAACGAACACTGCTGATATCATCAGCTATATCAGATGTCTGGATATGTAGTCATCCCACCAGGACATGGTTAGACACTGGCCTGGAGGCCAGGCAGATGTCACCCCATCCTCTGCCAGACAGATGACAGTGACATGGCTTTTAATCTATTCACATACATCATGGCATGGTGTGTAGGCCCTGTGTTATCTTCCTAAGAAAGCCCTGTAGTCTCTTCAGCTGCTGCATGTGTCTGTAAAGGTACATGCAAAAGAGAGCATTATACTGTATTACTGTTGTAATGATGGTTGACTACAGTGCTGTCATATAATCCTAAGATCTGAATATGATGACACCAAAGGTTGTAATGTGATCATTAAAGAGAGAAGTTAGAAAGTAATGATACACACTACAGTTTCTGACATCAACACCCTTACAAGAGCATTCACTATAATGTTGTAAAATGTTGATGCTATCAACTGTCTAATATTCAAAGGCCGATATAAGTCAAAGGTACAATGACCAGTTCAACAACACAAATGCAGATATACTAAGCACTAAGTTAGCTATGTACATTGAGAATCAGACACAGCGTTTGTATCCCTGAATCCAAAAGATGGAAAACAGAGATATGGCACAGTTATCATCACTTGCACAGGATGTTGTTGGAAGGGACAGGAAGCCTAGGCTGACACAGAAGGTTGGTGAGTGTGTGTGTGTGCATGTGTGTGTGTGTGCGTGTGTGCGTGTGTGCGTGTGTGTGTGTGTGTGTGTGTGTGTGTGTGTGTGTGTGTGTGTGTGTGTGTGTGTGTGTGTGTGTGTGTGTGTGTGTGTGTGTGTGTGTGTGTAGGAAATAGAAGAAGGCAGACATTGGAATAAAACAACAAATGGCCAGTGAGAAAAACTGAGTAACTGTTATGTGTGTGTCTTGTAGGGGGCCTCCAGGTGAAATTGGTGTGTGAGTGTCTGCATTAACACAGCCAAGCTCTGTGCTAGCTCTGTGTCTTGGCCTGTTGCACAGGTGTGAGCCATGCATGGTAGGGGTGGCAGTTCATCATTGTCATCCCTGACCACGATAACTGTGTCTGCTAGAAGTTGCATTGGCATGTCTACAGTGTTGCTACCTGAACGTGACTGATGTCTGTTGGATGAGTGTCATACACGGGGACACCCAGGACCATGACCTCATAGCCTGCCATGTTTGGGTGTGGACAGCAGACTCACTGATGGAGCAGTGGAACTACTACCACTGTGGAAATGTAATTTGTCACTGCCACATTGGCTGACCTGTGCCCATGAGGATGTCATTCCCCTCCCAGCAGACATTCCATCACAGACACCATTCGTTCCATGACAGACACCCCTCGGTCCATCACAGACACCCTTGTTCCAATGTGTTATTCATCTGATACATTGAATCGGCAACAGTGTGGAGTCAGTCACACATGCCAGACTGTGCCACATCCACAAACCTTTGCATTTGTCTGGTGCACCTATGCAAACATGCCTGTGCCTTTATGATGTCTCTAAACATACTTTGAATGGCACAGGAGGTGACACCTGCACCAGCTGGAGGAGAGAATGCAGGCTCCCTCCGAGCACCCGTATCAATCCTCCTATGTGGCAACTCACTCACAATTTATTTACAGACCGACTCAAAAAGCACTGAAGCCACAGTAACAACACTTCTCTGATCAATGTCCTCACCCTCCACCTGTTCAATATCTGTGGACTCAGTGGACTGGGTAGATGTAGGCCTACTGGCTGTGTGCAATTTAAATACAGGGTATGGCTATATGTCAACCTCTGTGTCAGATTCAACCAGTGTTCCCTCAGACTGTGCCTCTTCTTGGCCACCATCATCATCAGCGTCATCTGCATATCCACTGACATCAGGTGGCACTGGGCCTACACTCCCAATCTCTTGATCACCTGTGATAAAAAGCATGAAACATAGGACTACATTAATACCTGCACCACTATAGTGCAATATATGCTAACAAACTAACAGTGCTGCCACTATTACAGACAGTAGAGCAATATACACAGCAGGCCTGATATCAAAATCACAAACTACAATATCTCTTTAAATTGCTCAGCACTACTGATATAAACATATTTGGCTTACCATCTGCAGAAGACATACTACACTGTACTCCAGATGGTCCAGGGAGATGTTAAGCAAGAGGAAAGGACAACATCATCACAAGTAACAGTAACATAGAGAGTAATAGATTTATTGCTGTATATGTGCATTAATGGTACTTTGAACAAGAATGTGGCTGACAAGTCCAAACTAAGCATATATCAATCTTCAATCCCCCCACCCAAACTCCCCCCCCCAAAAAAATACAAGACATGTTGCTATAGAATTAACTTATTCATTTCAGTTGTTTTACTATACAACAATATTCAATTGTTGAGATATCAAAGTTTACTTGGAAGTGCCTCCTGGGACATGCTTGCTATCTTGGAAGGTGTTGCATCCACATCCAGGACATACTGTACTGCATTGTCCTGGGAGCTGTCTGGATCTCTCAGATTGGCCAGGTATTCCTCACTTGGGGTTAGTGATGTTTCCCTAGCAGGCCCTCCCCTAGTGCCCTTTGGTGCACCTCTTAGTATGTTCTGCCATGGCCACCCATGACACTGATATCATGAAAATCTGCTGCCATATTCGAATCCTATAGGCCATATCTCCTCATCCCTTTTCCAGGAGAAATGCACCATGTTGCCAAAACCAATTGGCTATGACTTGATTTTCACCATCAGTGAATTGGAGTCTTCATAGATTGACATACCTGAATAACATACTTGTAGGTGTCCTAAAAGACAACAGAAGTATAATACACATATGTATCACATAACTTCAAAATAACTGTTTCCAGATAAAATAGAAAAGGTAGCCAGTCAGTATTACCCACTGGAGAAACACAAGACAGTCTAATGATGTGAAATACTAACAACAGGCTGGATGCAAAACCAGGAGAGTAACAAGAGGAACATATTTTTGTTTGTGCCATAATGGTAAGTCACCTTTGCCCCCCCCCCCAAAAGAACAGTCCATTCCTGTTTGTGCCATAACAACAACTCATCCTTGTCCCCCTCCACAAAAGAACAGGCAAATGACCCATTTTGCTAACAAAACCTCTTTGAAATGCTAAAAACGCTATCAAAAGACCTGCCTCTGACACATTCCATTTTTCATATATTTTCAATCATATGTACCTCTGAAATGGCTTGACAAACAGGCTCATACTATCAGTACACTTCTAATTAATACATACAGATAAAAGTGTAAAAACTTTTATTCACACTTCTCGTAAATACATTCCAGTATATGCAATGTGTAGGTGACAAAATGGGAACATAGCTGCTGAAGTTCAGTACTCCTCTGTTCAGATATATCCTGAAGAAAAAGCATTTTTGCAGTCTTCCAAACATATACAACCATACCTCTCAACCTGGAAACATCAAAAATCTGGACAGGGCCCATGAAAAATAGGTACAAATCTGTATGCTGATTAACATCTAATTTGCATACATAATTATGTAACCCCACCCACTCCAATGGAATTGTGGGATACCAACCTTCAAACGCAAACTGAAGAACAGACAACCAAAATATGGCACCAGAGTCCCCCTGCAACCATCCCGATGCCCCATTACCTGGCTATTTCGCCCCATTTACCATAAACATGAATGTGTGCATACTGCTTTACTTCTACAATGATTATTTGGATTTTATTTTTACATTTTACAGCACAACAATGCAGAAACACTAATAGACATCTGGTAAACAAAGCAATACTGTCTCACAATGAAAATAGGCTTGGCATTAAAACTTCTCTGCCCTTGAAACTCACATTCATTGAAACAGCACTGAAACCCACACCACATCCAAAGAAAATGCATCTGGCCAGTGGTGGATAAAGATTACCTTTGAGCTGTTTTAAAATCATTGGCCCCTTGTGCACAAAACAAGAACCATACATGTTTTCTTTTCTTTGATACACCTTCCTGACTTTATTAAATGATATTCCTTGTATAATACAGCACACTTGTTAGACAGAGCGCATTTTAGATTTATTATTTTCCAGTAGGCTGTACTGTAGGCAATGAAACAAAATGCATGAACCAATAATAACAAAACTGCCCAGTTCAGAACATTTCCATCCTAAAATTCTACTTCCACACCCACACTATAAATACAGCATCAAAAAGGAGGTGGGACTCTTCTGTATCATAGTGCTGTGTCTCTCACCAAACAGAAGAGTATGACTGATATTTGTAAACAGTGATGCAAATACTGTCAGCATATATAACTAATAATATAAATAATGATTATAATGTTATATACAGAATGCATTGTAAACAGAGCAATGTTTAATTAAATCAAGTAAGTGTTTTGCCAAGCCTACCTGTTGTTTTAAGTCCAGATAGCTACCTGGCTGTGATAGTAAGAGCAGGTTTCTTTAATAAGTTATTGGATGCAAAACATGAAGGCTGAGGAAAGCCCAATAAGAGAAAATATGCCCTTTGTGGAAAGTGACTGGGAGTCTAGAACTTATGTTCTGGGAAACAGGATCAAATATGGTGATGAAAGACTATGGAGGAGAAGAAGATGGAAATCATTCCTGCTAGAGGAATCCAGAATGAGAGAATGAGAGAGAGAGAGAGACAGACAGAAACCAAAACACACTGCTCCCCAGCAGTTAAGACTGAACCAAAGTTACTTGCTGTACATTTGATTAACCAAAATATTCTGTTTTGCTTGGAAGAATCTGTCTAATTTGCATCTGTATATAATAAAATGCAAAGCTGCACTAAACTTCCACAATATATATGTAACACACAACTATATACATATATTGCGTGTGTGTGTGTGTGTGTGTGTGTGTGTGTGTGTGTGTGTGTGTGCGTGTGCGTGTGCGTGTGTGTGTGTGTGTGTGTGTGTGTGTGTTGCTACACAGTCAGTTCCCTACTGTACAACTGCACAAATGCAAGTCTTACTTCAGTCACTTCAGAAGTTAACAAAATGCAAAAATACATAGCCTAGTTCACTTAAAAAAACTTCAAAAGTAAATGAAAGGAGGCTTAAATATCATGAACAATGTTTCCAAATGTTATACATTAACTATAATTCAGTAAATTAATCCATAAAGTTTACAAACGTGAATTATATCATAAACTATTCTTCAATACACTGGAACATGAACTGCAAGCAGCTGTAAGCTGCAAATCAACAGACTAGAAATGAAAACTTCTTAATATGTGTTTGATACAAGAGTTGGCAAATAAAATAATAGTATTAAAGTAATATGCTGTAACTATATTTTTGAATGTTGCATACCCGTTATATATCAGGAATACAATCTGCAGCTTAAAGATTTTACTTGGTTTTGGAAACAATTAAGTTTGAAAGACACTTGAATATGAAATGCAGACCATCAGCTGTAAAAGAAACTATTAGATCTAAAGTGCAAATCTAATAAGTTTTTCGTAAGTAATCTGCTGGTCAGTTGTCTAAAAACCTAGCTTCATAAGAACAGCAGTAACAAGAGTAGAATAACAAACTTAACGGACATCAACAGAAATGGAATGTACACAATGCTCAAACGCTCAATGCATGTAGTGACTTATAGTCGCATTACTGTTTACAAATACGACACTAAACGGCACATGTTTCTTTGTTTACAAGTGGTAGTGCAAGAAAGGACACAGATTTAAATTGTGGAAGTGGAAGGTATATCAATTCGATTGCCTTATATTCAGTCAACCTACTGGCCCTCGCTAGTTTTATTCTTTTTAAATAACGGTTCCCCTGCTGCAGCGACGTACATGCACACAGCTTTGACTATGGTTATCTTTAGGCTATTATGTAGTCCTTTCTCCATTCAAAAAGATTTTATTGATGACATATAAGTTAATGAAAGCACAGCTGGCCGTGAACGAAGCAAACAGCATGCACAGACTCAGTCAGTACAAATGAAATTAAATAAAAAAACCTTCAAGCAAACTCCTGTTTCTAAGCACACTAGTCTAGTAGTACACAGATTTGTTAGCACAAGTGCTGCCATTTAAATAAAAAGACAGTTTACACACTCCTGAAGTACAGTTTCTCCTGCTTTAAGGCAAAAGCTGTTTTTTACCTGGAGGAGCCGAAGCCGAGCCATCTATGCATACTGCATAGCTGCAGACAGAGTCAGACGTTAAATAAGTAAAGCAGGAAAACAAACCAGCCATTAAACAAGGAAACCTGAGCCGGGGGACAAAGCTGACATCATCGCGCACACTCTGTTGATGACGTCAGGAGAAAAAAAAACGAAAAGAAAATCAGAAATTAAAGGGACCATGCGGGAATTCGTGGCACCCCAATATTTTGCCCTCAAAACCGGTATTTACCTAGAAATTCGGTACGGTTGAGAGGTCTGTCAACTCTCCTCACCATCAGTCTGGCTAGCTACACATTTGCCTTTTTACAATAATGGAGATTATTAATGGATTGCATCTGTCTTTGTCTGTATTTCATAGATGCAAATTACAGCATTAGCAGCTAAATTGCATGTTAATCAACCAATCCAACTCTGTGGAGCTATTCAACAAGATATAAAGCATCCATGTAGACAATATGCTGGTCTTTCCTGGGATGTCAAAACTTTTGCAGTACAGACACAGAAAGTCTACACAGACAGAATGTTATGGGCTGCTGCTGCTTTAATCCATGTGTATGTGCTAGAGGTTGAAGCCAATGCTATTGCTGCTACCAATAGGCCTAGACCAAGAAGGAGAAGACTTTGCAGGCCACGTTTAGCTTACCGCAACCTACATGGTGTAGAAATTGTAGAGCACTACAGGGTGGACAGGGACACACTACAGGAACTCTTCGACCTCTGTCACCCTCAACTCAGAGCCAGAGCCAACTGACAGAATGCATCCCAGTGGAAACTAAGGTATGTGTAACCCTTAGAATATTAGCTACAGGTTCCTTTCAGAGACCCACAGGGGACATGCTTGGGGTGTCACAGGCATCAACATCCTGGATCCTTCACTAATTCCTGGAAGCTATGCTCCAACATGCCAGTGAGCACATATATTTTCTCCATAGTTCTGAGGAGAGGACCAGAAATATGCAACAGTTTTACCAGGTAGCACACTACCCTGCAGTACTGGGTGCCACAGATTGCACTCATGTAGAAGAGAAGATACCACCTGGGAAACAGGGAAATTGTAGAACACTAAATTAACAGAAAGGGCTACCACTCAATCAACTGCCAAGTCATGTGTAATGCCAAGGGAATCATCTTGAACATGTGTGCTGGCAACCCTGGCAGTTACCAGGACTCACATATCTGGCACACTTCCCAACTGTACCAGATGTCTGCTAGGGGATATCCCACAATGCCATCGACTGGGGGATATGCAGGCTATGCAATGGAACTATGGCTGATGATACCCATCAGAAATGCTTTTCTGCACAAACACCCACAGAAGAACGCAATAATGAGGCACATGCTCAGCAGAATCAGCAAATGTAAGGGGCACACATCACACCAACAATGCCAAAGTCACCACACCCACAGGCAGATGAGGAGTCAAAGGGAAAACCACCAGCTGCTGTGGGTGTAGGTAGACATAGGTGTACTCAGTATGCCCTTTTATTGGCTAAGAGACAATGCATAGCACACTCGCTCACAACCTAGGGGCCTAAAACTTTCCTCCTACTCACACACATATTACAAGTAACATTGATTTCAGGCAACTCGCACAACTTTTACCTTCCCGTGTATTGACTGTGTACTGCTTGCATAAGGCAGAGTCAGCCTTGGACTAACACTGTGGCAACTGCTGCATTTACAAGATAAGTCCTGAACCTGTAGTGTATTGTATAATAATATTATGGCATATCCTTATATTTCATCACTTGTTACAGTAAGAAAGTAAAAGGAGGGAGATTTGTACAAACTTTACCATAACATGTGATAGCAGAGACTTATTTGACTTATATGTGTCCATTAGTAAGTAGTAGGCCTCAGGCATCAAGGATTCACAGAGTCTTACCTCTCAAAGGTAGTGATGGTTACTGCATGCCCTCAGTTTAGCACCATATGTTTGTACTGGAAAATCATTGAGTAGAGAAGTTAGAAAGTAATGATACTCATTACAGTTTCTGACTTCACAACCCTCACAAGATCAAACAACAAACAGGATGCATAACAAGGAGAGTAACAAGAGCAAAATATCCTTGTTTGTGCAATAACATTAACTCACCTTTGCTTCCCCCAAAAAACAGTTCATTCCTGTTTATGCCATAACAGTAATTCACATTTGCTCACAGTCTATGGTTGTATTTGCCATAACAATAACTCAGCTTTGTTTCCCCCTCAACAGAGCAGCTGTACCCTTGTATGTACCATAACAGAAACTCATCTTTGCTCCTCCCAAAAGAACAGTCCATTCTTGTTTGTGCCATAACAGCAGCTCACCTTTGTTCACCCCAAAAGAACAGTCTATGCTCGTATATGCCATAACAGTAACTCAGCTTTGTTCCCCCTCAACAAACCAGTTCTACTCTTGTATGTGCCATAACAGTAACTCACCTTTGCCCCATCCCAAAACAAAGCACAGTTTATGCTTGTTTGTGCCATCCAACCTGCTCTTCGGTTGTTGGCAAATGTAAATTATATTATATTATATTATTGCCAGTTAATACACTGCATGTTTCAGAGTACTGGTCAGATAACTAACAAATGACCAGGAAACACAGAAAGAAAAGATAGAGCTGCATAGTTGCAAGCAATAATCATAACAGGTTGTGTGATCACTAAGTGCACTACATCCAAAGATAACAATAGATAGGTTCATAGATTAGTAGTAGGCTAACTCCCCATGTGGGCCAATTTAAGCCAGCCAATTAACCCATGTGAGAATAAAACCCTGCACCTTGTGTCTGTAAGGCAAATATCTTAACCATTATGCCAGCCTCCCTCAGGTGGTTTATGGTTTGATATCAATGTACATTCTGTTGCAGTTGGTTGTGTGATGAATGACCAGTTATTTGCTGCAAAGCTGCCTATGTGGAAAAGAGAGATAAGGTAACCATCTGGTTTTCTGAAGGTGCATTGGAGTGAGAGTTGAAATTCAGACCTATTTAGACATCTCATGTATACGAACATTTTCTACTATGTATGTCATAGATTGTTTTTCCTCCTTTCAACTAGTTCTCCCTTTTTATTTATTTTTTCTTTTATTTTGTTTTATACTAAATCATACTAAAAACCTGAGAGAGAAAACACAATTTGCAAACAAATGAAGATGAGGTTGGATGTTAATGAAACAGAACCTGTGAATTGTGGACTGCTTACTTGCATTTCCAACCTTGACAGACTTACATGTAGCACTTTGTAAGTGTAACCAGACACACCCATCTGATGATGTAAGCAATCACAGTTGCCATCCCATAAACACAAACACTGAGGGGCTACCTACATGATGTGAACATCCCTATACAGATCCAATGTTTTGGGATTCAGTAATTCTAATGAGGTGAGACCTCATTTACATCTTCACCATGCTGGCAACCCTGAATTTACACTATTAGCAACTATGTAGCTAGGAAAACTGAAGGGGATCTGAATGTTGAACACAGAAGGGAGGGTATTACATTTAACAAATGCTCCTATTTTGAGCCTTTGCCCCTGTTTATTTTATGCTTATTCAGATACCTTGATCTAACATACCTCTCAACTGTACATATTTTTCTAGAATGTCCAGTTTTTACCTCATATGTTTGGCCTGTTCCTCATAAAAATGCTTTTTTTGATAAATCACTGGGATGATCTAAAGATTAAAGTCGCTAAATAATGACATTGCATTTGAGTTTCAGACTTCATAACCTTCAAAAAATGCAAGCTAATGCAAATCCTGTTTGTCTTGCAAATTTCTAAGTTAATAACAACAATATTCAAAATATGTCCTTATTTCGTCCAGATTGTTTGTGCAAAGAGGCTGAGAGGTATGTGTAAGATGTCTAGAGGAACACAAAGCTGTTAGTTGCTGCTGCTGCCATCTGCAAACCTGTTGTTGTATCAATTTTCTAAGTTTGTGAGAGTAGTTATTTATCACTTTGTCCAGATGTCTTACCCTAAGAAAATGAGAGGTATGGTTGGCATTACTGTACTATTCATTTAGGGGCGATTTTCTAAGTTTGTCAGAGCAATATTTAAAAAGTGTCCCTATTTCTGGCCCTTTTCCCCCATTATTTATGGCTTTATCCAGATGTCTTGCCCTAAGAGGTTAAGAGGTATGGTCTGCATTACTTATTTGGGAGCGTGCCAGAAAATCTGGATTTAAATTCTTAACACAAGCCCAATTACTTTAGCAACTTTCTAAGTTAATAAGAGCAATATTTAAAATCTGTCCCTATTTTTGGACCTTTGTCCCTCATTATTGATGGCTTTGTTCAGATTTCTTGCTCTAAGAGGTTGAAAAACATGCCATGTAGACTCCTTTCTGTGGCTGTACTCTAAAAGTTTTTGAATACAGAAGGAATACCAGCACAGAGTCTACCTGGTTGCTTCCAACCTTGTTGAATCACTCCACTATGTTTCCTTGGTTTATCAGCATGCTATTTGGCTGTTTATGTAGCTGATTAGCATGCCACAGTGTATAACCATTTTCCACAGGGGTACACACCTCTACACAGCACTTATTAAATTTAAATCTTCCCACAGCCATAAATTCCCCCAATAGAGTATATAGCAAGGATACCTTCAACCCAGTATTTGTTAGATCAGTTTGTGTTACATTTTGGATGTAATCTGTGCATATCTAAAAATAAAAAAAGAAAGGAGAAAAATATTATGGGAGTGCAAACGTTCCTGGCTAGTACCTGCTCTACCTGGAATGACATAAATAATCTTCCTGCTGCAAAGATAGGACACTGACCACTTATTGCATACCAGATTGATTAGACATATTGAATCCACTGTTTATGGCATCACGTCTTTGGTCATGAGAAAATGGTCAGGATTTTAATCTGCATTTGAGGAGAGAGTAGAATGAAAATATACAGTTTTTATCTTTGTCAGTAAGAAGACTGGATTGTCCCACTATATCTTTTGAAACATCATTGAGTGCAGACCTTCTTAAATTGTTTATCACAACATACCCTATAATGAAGTTGAACTAGTCTTAGATTGTATTTAATCTATTAGCTATGCCATGTACTGGTGAGAACAGTTTTGTCAGATTTTAAGTTTGTTTTAAAAGTCAGAGAATAAGGTGAGCTGCCAGAGATGGTACTCAGTCTAAAGCTGTGGGACTGCAATGCCATTTAGAAGAATGAGGTACTATAACTGCAGAGTTAAGTTTTGTGACAATGAGTAGTATTTTCAGAACTGGGGGGCTATATCATATAAGCCATGTATTTGTTACTTTTCTTCAGTGTCAGTATCAGTAAGCAAAATGATAAAGGCAGACATTAAATTTCTATTTCAGTTTTAAGGTGGGATATCTGGCATAGTTGTCTGGTGTAGCAGTATCTGCACTGTGCATTCAGAACAAATATTGTACTTTTCTAATGCTGTCAGCAGATGCAAGCTAACAGGTGCACATTAAAGGCCACCGTGAATATTTCATTCTATTAGAAATGAAATGCATATACACATTTTCCATTTTCTTTTACTTCTCACCCCTTACATTATGGAACACAAACTAGAACTGACATAATATTAGTCTTCTCTGATTTACAGTATAAAATAGAAAGAAATATGATTATTCCATTTAGAATCATAATGCCTTATGTTTTAATTTTCACTCATATACTAGGAATTTATTATTAACATACAGAATTCTTGCATACTTAATTAAGCAATCAATTATAAGAATTAGTTTATTAGGGATCTGTCTGTATATTTAGATTTATATAAGAATAGATCATTTAGTGATGTTATTTTATAGGATTATTTTAAAATGTCCATGTCTTAAAAATTAAGTATAATATAATTAAAACTGGAATGGAATGAAGAATTAAAGCTTTACACAATAAATTCTATGTTGAAAAATTAAAGTTGTGAAAAGGTAAAAAAAATAAAAAAATAACAATTAAATAAATTAATTAGAAGTATCATCAAATAGTACTGCATAAAACAGGGTTGGCATCGGAAAAATTGAAATAAAGCTCATATGCTTTTTCACCAAATGGTCTTCACAGACTTGCTTATAATTACAAGACAATTGGTAAAACTAATTGGATTAAAAGTAGAATTAATGAAACAATTGGAGAAAATCTTCAAATATAAAAATACATTATTTATATTTAATGAATATTTCAAAAATAAATATTCAAAGTAATGATTCAGAGTATGTGAATATAATTTCTTGCAAACTAATATTAAAAGTGAAGTAACAGAAGATATATAATATTGAAAATGTAATGAAAAAATGACTATACATGAAATCAAATATTAGATTAGAAATCTTAAAAAGAACAAAGGTCCTGGACAAGATGGCATTATCTCAGAAATATATAGGGAAATAAGATAGCTAGAGTATATATAAACTTTCACTTTCACCACAGTCTATCATATTATTGTTTAAAAAAGTTTGGGTATTAACACAAAGTAAAAATGAAATGTCACCATCTTGCAAATATTGTTTAATATCCCTCATATTAAAGCAAGATAAACACATGGGAAGTGTACTATACATGTACCTATTTCTTTGCTGAATACTGGTGATAAAGTATTTATATCTATTTTAATGAATACATTTAAAATATTTTTTATTAAAGATATATGGAATAATGATCAAGCTTGTTTTATTTTACAAAGGCAAAGACATGATAATATTAAAACATAATATCAGTCATAGACTGTGCTAATTTTAATAAGAATAAATTAAGTATTATTAGTTTGAACCTAGAGAATTCTCATGACACAATAAATTGGAAATATCATTTGAAATGCCTTGAAATGTATAGTTTAGTTAAAGTGTTCATTCTAATGTTGAAGAATATATACAGTGGATTGAAAGACTACATTAAAATAGGTGATTTTCTTTCAAATGGACTAGATATTAATAAGGGTAGCAAGCAAAGTTGTATCCATTGCTACTTGATCCTTGTTTTGCTCCACTTGCAGAGTTTATAAGAAATAATAATAACAATGCGGGTTTTAAAAACAATAAAACTTTCTCTTCAAAAACAGAACTATTTGAGGATTATATTATATTATTTCAACAAGAGAGGATTTAAATAATTCAGTAGAAAAATTTAAATCTATTAGCATTTTTGAAAATATATCAAAATGAATTTTAATAAGAATAAACCTGTAGTTTTGCTAATAATTCAAACAAAATTAAAATAAATGCAAGTATTAATTTTAATATTATTAAAGAATGAATTAAGAATTAAGGAATATATAGTAATGGTAGTTTAAACTAAATTATTAATGAAAAAATTAACATGATGACAACAGATATAGACTCAATTAATAAATGGAATAACTATTATTTTTTCATTTGTAGATAGTTTTTAATGAAAATTACACTTTACCTAAAATTCTTTACATTTTCAATCTGCAGTCTTAACTCCAGATAATAATATTATTAATAAATTAAATAAAGTTTTATTGAAATTCTTATGGCAACTCATAAAATATAGAACTTCTTTCTCAAATCACATTAGATGCTGGAACAGTGGTGGTATTGGTTTCCATGTATTAAAAGTATGCTCACTATACAGTTTTATTAAATGTATTCTATTAGGTAGATTACACTTATAAAGCTCAGTGGAAACAATTGCATATTTCCAAATGTGAAAATTCACAATTAAAACCAGTATTGAATTCACTACATATTGTCAATAGCAAAATTATTTGGATAATAAAACTTTCTATATTAGTCCTTTTAGTAGTTAATAGATTCTGATTATATAAATATGTTGCTTAACTCCATGAATTAAATAGTCATTAAATATCCTTCTTTGAAAAAAAATATTATTCTACCACTAGATTACACAAAAGGTATTTCTAATAGCAAGCAATGTCTACAAATGCTATATATATTAAAGAAAATCAGTCTATAAATTAGATGATTTTTTTTGATAAAAATAAGCTAGCTTTACAAGATAACATAATCAAATTTAACTTGGATATGTCTTATAAAATCAAACTTCATAACCTTAGTAAACCATGGAAAAGAAAAAAAATGACTATAAGCTTATTGCTTGGAAATTATTTCATGATTTTAGAAACATTTTCTTTGATTATTAATGGCAATGTGGACATAATCCTTTCTCCCTGAAATGTAAACAAATTATCATTCGATTTCAAAATAAAGATTAACAATAACTATTAGAATTGTATTTTAACAAATAACCTTGATAGCATAAATAACAAATCCAGAGCTTATCTAACTAATCCTGTATTGGTTTGTGTTTGACTGTGCAGTATCTTGGTAAGAGTTTTTATTTCAATTTATATTTTATTTTTACCACTGTTTTCACTGTGTGCAGGAAGGAAGGGAGGGATTGCTTGTAGACAAGGGGATTTACTGTGATTTATATTTTTTGTTTTACCTTTAATTTTCACTGTTTGTTGTCAGAAATGAATAGGTTTTAAACAGGTAAACCCTAGCCATCCTATGTGACCTAGTCAGCTATAGATTCAGATAAACTGCAGTGAGGACAATCCAGATCTTATCTAAACAATCCTGTCTTGGTTTGTGATTTCTTGAAATTTACTGTTAAAAAGAGGTGTGACTGTGAACAATAGTGATCAGAAGCTACTGCAAACATTCACATGTGATTTAAAGGAATTCCAGATTTTGTGTGACTTTCAGAAGTTGTACACTCTGAGCAACAACTTTACTGCACTTCATTTAGTACTTAGTTGTATATTGCTTGTGTGATTTTTCTCATAGAAGTTGATTTAAATTCTCTTTGAATTCTGTGGTAACTGATTTTTATTATTCTTTTCTTTGAAAGCTTTTTATTCATTTGCAGCTGAATATGGATTCCTTAAATGAATATGTCGATAATGATTTGCCAAAGCCCAAATATATTGTACACTGTAAAACATGCTATGTATATTTAAAGGTAACACCTGATAACACTGGTGATCTGTGTTCCTCATGTCAAATGCTGGATGATTTGCTTACCATTATTAATAGTAACTCTAGACTTAGGTTCATAGGTTCATAGGTTCATAGGTTGATACTAGGCTATCTGCCCTAGGGCATTTATAAGCCTAGCCAGAGTGTGTTTGGCTTTCGCCATCCTTTTAGATTAGTTGACTGTGTCTCTGTATAGTAGGTCACAGAAGATAGCCCTTTTAAGGTTAGTTTACTGTGCCTCTGTCTAGTAGGGATGCAGAAGAGATCCCAGGGGCAAACCTACGATCTCCCATCCACTCGTCAAGATTTCTCTTGAAGAGGGTCATTGAGGGGCTCTGCCTAACATGGATTGGGATTTTGTTCCAGAGTGAGGGGAGCCTCTGGGATATGAATCTGTCCCTCCAGCATGTCCTATTTATTTCTGTGCTGACGTTTAAGTCCCTGGAGCATGTAGCTCTAAGGGATTTGGATTTCCTGAGGTGGAGCATGTCCATTAATTATGGGTTGGATATGGCTTTATATGTCACGCACAGATCGCCTCTGAGTAGGCAGTAAGCAACTGAGTAGAGCTGGAGTTTCTTTAGCCTAACTGCATAGGGCATCTGTTTGAGTCCCTTGATCATCTTGGTGAGGTACTTTTGGGGTCTTTCCAGTTGCTGCAGGTGTCAGGTAAGGTACATCCCAAATGGGGCACTGTATTCAATTATGGGCCTGATGAGTGATGATTAGAGGGGCACAATGACCTCTCTTGATCTAGATGTGAACCCATTCGTGATAAGGTGGGCTACATAGAAGGTCTTTCTAACCACTTTGGCAATGTGATTATCAAAGGAGAGATTGCTATCTACTTGGGTCCCCAAATCCCTAATTACTTCTTCCGTACTTAATGGATTACCAGCTATGTGGTAATTTGTGGGCACTTTGTTTTTCCCAAAGGGGATGACTATGCACTTTTTGGCATTTAGCTTTAGGCCATGGCTCTGGCACCAGTTATCTGTCTCTGTGAGACCCTTTTAGAGGATGCTTGTGTCAGTCGGTGAGTCGATTATGGCACCCAGTTTGCAGTCATCTGCGAATTTGGTCAGCCATAGTCCTCCCGTGTTAGCCTGTACCTCAGAGAAATATATACCAAACAAGAGAGGTCTCAGGACTGAGCCTTGTGGGATGCCACTTGTAACTGGTTTAGAGTCTGATATGGCATCTACAATTCTGACCATGTGGGTTTTATCCCTGAGCCAGTTTGCAACCCATCTTGTGACATAGGGGTTGATATTTAAGCTGGTGAACTTATTTATGATGCCCAAGTCGGGTATTGTGTCGAAGGCTTTTGCGAGGTCCAGGTAGGCTATGTGGACTACCTTCCCTTCATCTATGGCCTTGGTGACTGTTTCAAAGAAGTCGACCAGGTTCAAGAGGCAAGATCTGCCCTTAATAAAGCAGAATTGGGTAGGATCTAGTGTTTGGAGGTTCCCAATGTCTTTGTTTATGAGTTCCATGATGATACGCTCCATAGCTTTGCAGACCAGGCTAGTCAGACTTATAGGGCAACAGTTTCCGGGGTCCGTTGTGGCACCACCTTTGTGGAGTGGGACCACTGTTGCTGTATGCCATTCCTTGGGTACATATCCTGTAGTAAGGCTGTGATTGAACAGTGACTTTATGTGAGGGTTCAGTTCTTCTTGGAGCTCATGTAAGATGCAGCCCAGGACACCGTCCGGTCCCATTGATGCTGTGCTTTTTGCTTTGGAGAGGGTAGCTCTCACCTGCGCAACTGTGATGTCAGGGAGGCTACACTCTGTTGGGATAGACATTTGCTCTTTTGGGGGAGAAGGGGGGGGAGAAGTTTGCACTGAACCTGTCTGCCAGGATGTTGGCAATGTCTGTGGGTTCAGTGTATTTTTTTCATTTTGCACTAACTCAGAGCATATCTGGGAGTTGCCACCCAGGTTCCTGACATAACTAAAGAAGGCCTTGTGATTATCTTTAGCGTCTTGTGCAATTTTTCTTTCGAAGCTGGCCTTAGATGATTTTATGAGGGATCATAGTTTCTTGCTAGTACTGATCAGAGATGCCTTCCCTTTTTGGGATTTTGCTCTATCATGAAGACAATTGCACTTATGGAACTGGGACAACTTGAAAAACTGTTGTTACATATATTAATGATTGTACTGGTGAGATAAATAACATTAGGCAAAGAGCAAATAGAACATATTTAGAAAAGTATGTGTCTGTCGTCTGTAAAGATCATTCAACCACTATGAAACAAGACAATGCCCCTGACAAGTTTAGAATTTTGTAGACAAGTTTTCAGCAATTGAGGATTCAGAGCATTTATAAGTAAATAAAAAAAGAAAGAAAGGAAGAAGTTCCCAGCAAATAACAAGGCAGAAAAAAAGGACAGTGCTTTGTTATGTCACACAAAAACTACAGTGGATGATAACATTTTTCTATCAGAAAACCTTCAGTCTACAGAAAAAAGCAGCAGTTTTTCCCAAAAAAGGCAGAAAAAAAGAGGCAAGGGGCATGTGAAAAGGGACTGAAGAACATTACTGTAAGAAATAAGATTAGAAAGACTGATGTTGACAACATGGCTCAAACTGTGGATGTACAAAGCCAGCAGGATGACAATTGTATGCTTGGAAATGTAATATATAATGATAAAAGTGGGGTTTATAAGCCTAATGGTGATGAAGACCATTCCTTTGTAACAACTGATAGAGCAGATATTACTGAATTAGAAGTTGAAGATTTTTCAGATATGGTCAAAAAAGATATTCTTGCAATTGAAGATTCTGTTATTAAAGGAACTGATACATATGCAGAGAAACTAATGAAACAAAAATATAAACAGGTTGAGCTGCTGCTCAAAAAACAAACACATTTTTTCTCTTCCTATAGATTATTCTACTAGTTTGTTTTGATGATGATCTACTACTTTTTTTGATAAAAAACATTCAGAGAAAAGTGTCAAATCTCTTATATATATTATATATTCCCCTTGTATCTGTATGAGTCTTTCCATCTGTGTTTTTTATACTTCTTGAGAATGAAACTCTGGTGTTTATTGTAAATAGATATCCAGTATTTTCATGTTTTTTTTATTATTTATTATTAAATATAAAACTTAGAAAACTGGAATAAATGAGACAAACAGATTAAGCATAGTGTAAGACAAGCTCAAGAATAATAGTTATATAAAGATATTGAGCATAAGACTAAACCATTTTATAGATACATAAGATGTGGAAGGAGTAAGGACATACAAACTGATAAACTGTGTGTAGATTCTAAATTTTATTTTCAGGCACAACAGGTTGTAGATATATTTGCAAAACCTTATGCAAAACAGTTTGACTCCACAAAAGGGGTGATAAGTTATAGTAGTGACAC
Source organism: Protopterus annectens (assembly GCF_019279795.1). NCBI lineage: Eukaryota > Metazoa > Chordata > Ceratodontiformes > Protopteridae > Protopterus > Protopterus annectens. The sequence goes on from NC_056741.1 coordinate 1,044,608,133, forward strand.
CCAGGTAATCTCAGATAATGAAATCAAATTAGATTATATTGAAAAAGATCTATGCAAACTAGACCCAAACAAAGTACAGGGAGAAGACAGAATTCACAAAAGAGACTTGAGAAAACTTCAGCAAGTACTTACAGTATCATTATATCTATTATTTACTAGGTCGTATAAGTATGGGGAGATTCCTCAAGATTGGAGATGTTAGCTTATTAAACCTGTCTTTAAGGGGAAAGGAACATAGGACAAACCCAGAGTCATACTGACTGTTATGGAAAAATAATGGAGAATGTGATATTTGATAAGTTATTTTCAGAATTAGAAAGGTTAGGAATTGACACTATATATTGTCATCACATGTTGAAAACAAATCTATGACCACCTGCAGTATGATGTTCGATAACAATATAATAACAGCTATGAATAAAGAATTATGTTTTGATGTAATTTGTATAAATTTAACTTCAGCATTTGATAGGGTCATACACAAAACACTGATCAATAAATTAGAACACCTAGGTATCGATATACTCTGGATAAGATGGTTAGCTGCATGGCTTACAAATAGGACATGGTAACTATCATACAGAAATTGGACAGGTGAAATTCTTGATTACAGTCAGGTGTCCCACAGGGCTCTGTCCTAGGCCCTTAATTGTTTAGATTGTATCTCTCAGACCTATATTTTTCATCTGAGGTATTCTATGGTCTATATGCAGATGACCTGAAATTGGATAAACTGGTTACATGTGTTACAGATAGGGCATATGTGCAAAATAACTTGACTAAATTGACCATTTGGGCACAGGCAACTAATATGCTGATAAATACATCAAAAAAATAAGCATATGAGATTTGGGAGACATAAACTGGAATGTGAATATTTAATACAGCACACAGTGATTGAAACTATTGATTCATTTAAAATCCTGGGTATATGGGTAAATACAGCTTTGAGTTTTTCTAATTATATTATCGAATTGGTTACTGATAGTTATATAACTGTAGATTGCATAAAAATATTCATAAAGTCTAGGAAATCAGAAATGATGAAGTCATTGTTAATTATAATAGATCCAAACTTGGGTTTGGAATAACAATATGGAGACCTTATAAGAAAAATGAGTAAATTGGAAAGATACAGTGGAGATATACCAAGGATATCCATGGATGTGAAAATTTAAGTTATTATGAAAGATTAAATATCTGGACTTGAACAGTGTCTCATATAGATATTTAAGGGAATATCTTATTCAGGTATATAAGGCATTTGAGACAACTTTCTCTGGGAATGTTTGGGGTTATCAAAAAGTAGTAGAGAATCATCAAGCAAACTATGTAGAATAATCTATAGGAAGGAGAAATGTACTTGTTGGTTTTCTGAGAGAGCAGCTGATACATAGGTTCATAGGTTCATACTAGGCTATCTGCCCTAAGGCATTTATAAGCCTAGCCAGAGTGTGTTTGGCTTTCACCACCCATTTTAAATTCATTTTGCTATGCCCTTTTTCGAGGTTAGTATACTGTGCCTCTGTCTAACAGTGACACAGAAGTGATACCCGGGGTAAACCTATGATCTCCCATCCACTCATCAAGATTCCTCTTGAAGAGAGTCAGTGAGGGACTCTGCCTAACCTGGATTGGGATTTTATTCCAGAGTGAAGGGAGCCTCTGGGTTATGAATCTGTCCCTCCAGCATGTCCTATTTATTTCAGTGCTGAGGTTCAAGTCTCTCAAGCGCGTAGCTCAATGGGATTTGGATTTTTTGAGGTGCAGCATGTCCATTAATTCCAGGTTGGACATGGCTTTATACATCAGGCACAGATCGCCTCTGAGCAGGCGATATTCCACTGAGTAGAGCTGGAGTTTCTTTAACCGGGCAGAATATGGCATCTGTTTGAGCCCTTTGATCCTCTTGGTGAGGTACTTTTGGGGTCTTTCCAGTTGCTGCAGGTGTCCGGTAAGGTACATCCCAAAAGGGGCAATGTACTCAATTATGGGCCTGATGAGGGATGAGTAAAGAGGCACGATGACCTCCCCTGATCTAGATGTGAATCCTTTCATGATTAGGTGGGCTATATAAAATGTTTTTCTAACCACTTTGGCCACGTGGTTGTCAAATGAGAGATTGCTATCAACTTGGGTCCCCGGGTCCCTAATTACTTCTTCTGTACTTAATGGATTACCACCTATGTGGCAATTTGTGGGCACTTTGTTTTTGCCAAAGGGGATGACTATACACTTTTTGGTGTTTAGCTCAAGGCCATGGCTCTGGCACCAGTCATCTGTTTCTATGAGGCCCTTTTGGAGGATGCTTGTGTTGGCTGGAGAGTCGATTATGGCACCCAGTTTGCAGTCATCTGCGAACTTGGTCAGCCACAGTCATTCCGTGTTGGCCTGTACCTCCGAGAAATATATACCGAACAAGAGAGGTCCCAGGACTGAGCCTTGTGGGATGCCACTTGTAACTGGTTTGGAGTCTGACATGGCTCCAGCAATTCTAACCATGTGGGTTCTGTCCTTGAGCCAGTTTGCAACCCATCTAGTGACATAGGGGTTTACATTTAAGCTGGTGAGCTTATCTATAATGCCCAAGTGGGGTATTGTATCGAAGGCTTTTGCGAGGTCCAGGTAGGCTGTGTGGACCACCTTCCCCTCATCAATGGCCTTGGTGACTGTTTCAAAGAAGTCGACCAGGTTTAAGAGGCAGGATCTGCCCTTAACAAAGCCAAACTGGGTAGGATCCAGTGTCTATAGGTCCACAATATCTTTATTTATGAGGTCCATGATGATCCTTTCCATAGTTTTGCAGACCAAGCTAGTCAGGCTTATGGGGCAATAGTTTCCAGGATCTGTTGAGGTACAGACTACCAAACTACATTAATGGAAAAATAGTTTATTAAGAACAGCCTGGACACTTATTATGGGAACAACTGTTCTGTTATATTGGCAGTCAATTAGGGCATTAATGCCTGTGCTTGATGCAATTGATATTAAAGTCTGTGTGCCTTACATCATCTTCTATGTACTGGAATATATTTACTTTGAAGCATCTTCACAGAATCTTTATTATATTGTATAAAATAAGTAAAATGTTGAATAAAAATGATTGTTTTTGGTGGAGAACAAAATACAATTAAAGGCAGATTGGTACCATATATTCTATAGTTATGATAGAAATAAGGAATATTGGTATGACTTTTAGGAATTCTTTAAAGCTTTGTGGTCAGAAAGATGTATATTATCAAAATCCTTAATATTAGCTAATTCTCCAATTCCAGATTGTATTAATTCACATGATTTTTCATTCATATGCACTGTATTGGCTATGGAGAGGAAGTCAGCAACAAACTTCAAAGAATTTATAAAGTTAGCGACTGTTGTATGTCAAAGAGAGGTTACAGTTCCTTCTATGAGATCCAAGAAGAATACAAAGACTTTAAGAAATTGACAACAACTGAATCAATTATTAAAGAATTATAGCAAAATGTCAACCTCATCCTCCTGGACTTGGTAAAATGTCAAGTTATTAAGGTGGAGCCTAGGGTTGCAGGCATATGACATGATGGTGCAGCACCATAGTGGGGTCAGCAATGCCAATGCAGATGGGATCTCAAGACAGTGTGCGGGTTAATGTGTTCCCAGACAGGCTCATTCCTCTCAAGAAATGTTTCTCCAGGGTCACTTGAGGCACTAGATTAAGTCTTCAAAGGGGTGAGAAATATGCTGTGAGGTAGTGTCTGCTGTGCCAGGGAGAGTAGGGCAGAGCAAGTGTAGTTTTGTAAAGAATTATATATAATTTGAATATCAAGCTAATTTGTATAGATGCTTGTGTTGAAATGTATTTGTAAAGTTGCTTGTGTTAAAAATGTATCAATAGTGGGTCCTGCTGAACAGAAAATAAATATACATGCATGTCAGACTGTAATGCTGTAAATGATGAAATGTATATATTTTAACAGAGGATACTGGAAAGGAAGGGGTTATCCTCAACCCAGTTAACCTTAAGAAAAATAGACTGAAATTAAATGGCTTGGTTTATATCATAAAGATTTTATCTCGCAGGTTTGAATGCAGCCAGAGACGCAATGTCTGTCAACAGCCTGGGCTGGGGGTGAACTAATTGCAACTCTAGGGATCCAGAGAACAGCTTGTTAGTCTCTGCACGAAGGGTGGAAATGCAGGAATTGTTTTACCATTTCCAGATGCTGTAATAAACCTTAGCTGAAGTTCTGTGTGTGTATAGTGACACAATGACATATCCTAGCTCAGTTACTAGTGAGGGGGTAGTGTGGGAACCATAGAGTCATGTGACCTGATGTGATGTCATTCTGTAACCAGAACTGAAATTGTATTTGAATACTAGTAAAAGATGTGAGGTTTGCACTCTGATTTTGGGACTTGACAAAAGATACTCATTCACTTTCATCTTGTCTAGCTTTAGTAAGTAACTAGGGAACCGTAATTCTTCAGTCAGTTAGAAAAATATAGTGAGATTAGTTAAATGTAGGCTTTTCTGTATCTGTATGAGTCTTTCCATCTGTGTTTTTTATACTTCTTGAGAATGAAACTCTGGTGTTTATTGTAAATAGATATCCAGTATTTTCATGTTTTCTTTTTATTATTTATTATTAAATATATCTACACCTATCACTGTGGCAAGTCTTTTAGAAAATATTTAACCTTTAAGAGTACTTGTATTATTTAGTGGTATTTCCGAAAGTCTTGTTGCTTGGTTAGCACTACCATTTGTGTAAGTATTAATTTTAATAAGTAAAATTGGGTACCCTTGTAAGAGCCTTAAAGTAGCTGTTTCAGGTGTTCTGGTGGCAGTGAATTTACCTTATAGTTTGTGTGGAGGTGATGGAGCAGCAACGCTGTGCCAGCCTTTGCCAGGTGTGTGTGTGTGTGTGTGTGTGTGTGTGTGTGTGTGTGTGTGTGTGTGTGTGTGTGCGCACGCACGCGTGTGCATGTGTGTGTGTGTGTGTGTGTGTGTGTGTGTGTGTGTGTGTGTGTGTGTGTGTGCGTGTGCACGCAGGTATGCGTGTGTGAAAATCAAATCTCAAAGAGGGTGTCTCTATGCCAGCTACTTTGAACAGGGACACTAAGAGCACTGATTTCACAGAGAGGGTGATGGAGGACTTGATTTGGAACAGCTGGCTAAGGATGCAGCTCTGTAGTGGTCAGTGGGATGTCTTATTTGCGGCATGGAGAGAAAGCCCAGCCCCAGTACTGGAGTGTGCATTCCCTGTGTGCTCTTAAGGGAATTTGTAATTGGTGCACGGAACTGCATCTGAAAATACTGTGTGTGTTTCTATTTTTCTCAAAGTGAACATTCCTCACTGGTGTCAGTGGTGAGGATTGAGGCTCCTTGATCACTGGCCCAGAGGAGAGATGTCACAACTTGTTTTACAGTTTATTTTTTTATTGACTGGTAAAGTCCAGCTGGGCTGTGCCCATTTTCAGCAGAGGCCTGGGAAGAAAAACTCCAGCAAAAAAAAAAAAAAAAAAATTCAATGAGTTTTACAAACAATAACATAGTTGGTATATTAAAATATATACCCTGGATTATATTTACAGCAATAAAATATTTATTTTACAGTAAATTACTTACTATAGATGCATTTTGAGTAGAGTTTTGATCTGCAGCATCATTGCATTAGTGTTTGCCATTCAGACTTTCAATATCCTGTGAGTTTCACAAATACATATAAATTAGATGGTTCTGGATGTACCCTGTTGAAAGAAGAATGAGAAATGAGTTCTAGAGTATGTAGCAAAAGTGCTAGGTGGTGACTGTAGAAGGGCACTTTGTAATAGAAGTGGTAGAGTGTTAGTAAAAGGTCAGGGAAAGAGAGTTGCTTAATAGTAAAGTGGTAGAGGTGGGCAAAAGATTATCTGATGTAATTTATTAGTTTAATGAACGTTGTGTTAGTATTTATTACTTTTCCAGTTATCTTTTAATTTGATTCACTTTAGATAAGTTAGTTAGAATCAGGTCTTTTTTTCTGAAAAAAAAGCTATTCGGGAGTAAGTTATCTTTTTTTTCTGTTTTATTTTAAGGATTTTTTTCATTTGAATAAAAAAAAAATCACTTCTAGAATGTTGATTTAAGTAGGCATTGGTGTTTTCTGGGTAGTTATGAATGTGGATTTTGTGTGAGCAGTTTGCAAACTTGGAGAGTTAATTTTTTTTGTTACACCTTAATGTTAAGAGACAGTTTGAATCCTGGAGGGGCTGTGTGAACTGAACATTGTTATGAGAAATGTCCTGAGGTATTGTTTGCTTTCTTTTGAAACTGCAAGCCATGTGGACTGCTATTTTGGTTTGCAGATTTTTGAAAAAAAAATTGTATTTTACATATGTCCTACCCTGTGTGCTCCTTGGATCTTACAATGTCGATATCTATATCTATACAGAGAGTGAGAGAGAGAGAGAGAGAGAGAGAGAGAGAGAGGACCGACCTATGTATATGTATATATATATATATATATATATATATATATATATATATATATATATATATATATACATAGATAAAGTTTTTAATGTCACTTGTTAAATGATACTATCTGGTTTTGTTTTGTGATCAGTGTCAGTTAATGTGTATTTTCAATATTCTGTGTTGTTTGACATACTTGTAGTTATATAACGTATTTCACTTTAAGTACAATCAAAAATTAGTAATATAAATAAATGGTGGGTTTAAAAGCATGAAGAGAAAGAAAAATAATCAAGAGAATAGGGCTTCTAAATCATATAAAGACACTTCTCAGCCCAACATTTTAATCTCTGTGGGGTCAGAACAACTGGTAGGTGGAAACTACCTTGAGAATGTTGCAATTATAAGCTTCTTGAGCGATGACTCATCGGGACATAATTCTACTCTAGTTGGCACAAAATCAACATACAACATCATGTGTGCAGATATCTCTTTGCCTGGAAGTACTAGTATTAAATAAGAACAAAATGACTACTCATTAATGTGATAATCACTCTGACCATCCTTTAGTCACTAATAATTGTGTTATGAATAGTTTAGATGTTGTTGTATCTTTCGGCTTTTCCCGGTTAGGGGTTGCCACAGCGGAACTCCGGTCCGCTAATGATTGGCAGTAGATTTTTACCTACCGACTTGCCAGGCCTGACGCACAACCTTCAACGAAGGTACGCCCATTTATGCATGTCTCCACACAGAAGACGCTTTAGCTGAGAATCAAACAGGACAACATCTTACTGTGAGGCGACAATGCTACCGCAGCACCACCACCGTGAAGCTAATAAAAATATGGGCAATAATCCTGAGACAAATAATGACTTTCCTTCTCTAGTTAGACTTATAAAGGAGCCACAAAGAAGCAAGAGAAGAGAATAAGAGCGAAGAGTGATTTAAGTGATAAGACAGACTAGGTAGTAGGAACAAAAAGAAGTGCAATGATGAATACAGATGGGCTACATAACTGCAATCAGGGCCTAGGTAATATATATATATATATATATATATATATATATATATATATATATATATATATATATATATATATATATATATATATATTCTTCAGTGAAGCTGGGACTCAACAATGAAACATGTGAACTGTGTCTGAAAAATACAGCTGTGCACTCTGAAGTTAAGGAAATGTCTAATGGTCAGGACCTAAGCACCCCTTCACCTGGATATGATTTATTACAGGTAATCAGAAGCAGATAAGGAGAAGGTCACTGTCAGTTGCTTGTCGAGCAGCAGAATCTGCCACATTACCCACTCACTCAGTTCACTCCACAACAAGTATAAATACGATTCTGTCATTATCCATGTTGGTGTGAATGACCTGAAATGTACCTCCCTGGACTACATGAAAAGGGACATGGAAGACCTCTCTGATTATGTAATCAAGGCAGGTATGACCCTAGCCCCGAGCAGCATCTTACCCTCACCAAGTATGATACCACAGTACAAAGAAAAAATTATAAATTTCAACAATTGGCTACGTTTTTGGTGTCATTCAAAGGAGATCCAGTTTCTGTCTGCCTGGGATGACATGCTCGACAAGCCTTGATGCTTTGCCAGAGATGGCTTGCACCTGTCACCCCTGGGATTCAGGATACTGGCTAAGGCTCTTGCCACCCCTATAGTGCCTTTTTTAGGCAAGGCTCAAAAAACAAATCCACCAAGTACTACCGATAATAAACTGAGGGTCATGCTGCTTGATGCTAGGAGTTTAAACCTCAAAATGCACTCTCTCGGGGTACTCCTCAACATGGAGAACATCGATATTTGTGCAGTAACTGAGACCTGGTTCAAGGCTCAAGAGAGCACCCCAGCGATTTCAGGCTACAATTCATACCACACATTTTGGCCGCAAAACCCAGAACGAAATACAAAGGGAGGAGGCGTATCCATATTCATCAGGGATAACCACACTTCCAGACTAGTTGCAAAGTATGATGCCTCGGAGATCATCCAAGTGCAACTAACAATGGGCAAAACTACAATACATATTGTAGCTTGCTACAGATCACCTTCCCTGCCCAGGACACTCACTCTGCTTTCCTCAAGGAATTGGAAAACATGAAAGTCCAACCAAACATCCTTATACTAGGTGATTTCAATTACCCAAACATCAATTGGGAAAACTACGAAAGTACTAATGCATATGCTCAGCGCTTCCTGGAGTACGTTGACTCTAATGCTCTGGACTAGCTTGTAAACACCCCCACAAGAGGTAAAAATATACTGGACATGGTCATCACCAACATGGGGGACAAATGCTCCACACCTGTGATAAATTCCTCATTGGTCAGATCAGACCACAAACTCATCACCCTAGATATCCACATACCACCCCCATCCCAAAAGGGTCTTACGGATACCAACCTAAATATGATGAAAACTTCTCCAAAGTGAACTTTATGCTACTCAAGACAGAGGTGGCAAACTTTGTTACTCCCACGCAGAATGTCAATATGACTGAATCTGCTATATCCTACACAAAAGCACTCTACAAGCACCTACATGAGTGCATGGACCATGCTATCCCGAACAAGACCAAGACCCACTCCTCCAAAAAGAGGAAACCAGTCTGGTGGACCCAAGCCATAAACAAGCTCTATAATAGAAGGAAGAAATTACTGCAAAAAAAAAAAAAAAAACCCAGGAATGGAGGGGCTCCCTGACCAACCTTAGCAAAAATCTAAGAACCCTCATAAAAAAACTCTAAGGCGAGCTTTAAAAGAAAAATCACAATGGGCACCAAAGACAATCACAAAGCATTTCTAGCTATGTCAAAAACCTTAATAGCAACTCTCAGATCTGCTCTGAACTACAGCATAATGGTTCAAAATTTATGGAACCAACTGATATAACCAATATACTGGCAGATAGGTTCAGTGCAAACTTCACCCCACCCTCTCCCCCCAAATGGCTCATATCCATACCAGAAGATTGTGCTGCCCCTAAAATCACAGACACTCAGGTGAAAATAGCACTCTCCAAGGCAAGAAACACAGCATCCATGGGACCAGACAGCATCCCAGGCTGTGTGCTACATGAGCTCCAAAATGAAATAACCCCTTACCTTAATACCATGTTTAACCACAGCCTCACCTCAGGCTATGTGCCCATAGAGTGGTGCATGGCTACAGTCATACCACTCCACAAAGGAGATGCAACCACTGACCCCGGGAATTACTGCCCCATCAGCCTGACAAGCCTTGTCTGCAAGGCCATGGAACACATCATCATGGAAATCATAAACAATGACATTGGGAACCTACAAACCCTGGATCCCACCCAGTTTGGGTTTGTGAAGGGAAGGTCATGTTTCCTAAATCTGGTTGACTTCTTCAAAATGGTCATTAAAGCAATAGATGAGGGAAAGGTGGTTCACACAGCATACCTTGATCTTGCAAAGGCCTTCGATACTATTCCCCACTCAGGAATTATAGACAAACTTATCAACCTAAATATAAACCCCTATGTAACAAGATGGGTTGCAAATTGGCTAATGGATAGAACCCATTCAATGAGAATAGGAAACGCTAGATCAAACTCCAAACCTGTGATAGTGGTATACCACAGGGCTTTGTCTTGGGACCCCTCCTGTTTGGTATCTACTTCTTGGAGGTACAAGCAAACACAGAGGGACTATGGCTAATAAAGTTTGCAGACGACTGCAAACTGGGAGCCATAATAGAGAATCCTAATGATGTAAACATCCTTCAAAAGGGTCTTATGGATACAGATATGTGGTACCAAAACCATGACCTCAAACTAAATGCCAAAAAGTGCATTGTTATCTCCTTTGGGAAAAAGAAGTACCTAAGAACTGCAACATAAGTGGCAACCCACTTATCACAGAGAGTATGATAAGAGACCGAGGGACTCAGGTAGACAGTAACCTCACTTTCAACAACCACATTGTTAAAGTGGTTAGAAAATCCTTCTACTTGGCCTACCTTATCACAAAGGGGTTTGCATCTAGGAATAATGAAGTTATTGTCCCCCCTTTACTCATCACTAATTAGACCCATTATTGAATAGAATGGCCTATTCGGGATGTACCTAGCAAGACATCTGCAGCAGCTGGAGAGGCCTCAAAAGTACCTCACAAAGAGAGTAAAGGGCCTTAAGCAGATGCCCTATGCCATGAGGCTAAAAAAAATTCAAACTGTACTCATTCGAATACTGGCTACTCAGAGGTGATCTCTGCCTGACATACAAGGCTATGTCAAACCCCAAATTGCTAGAAATGCTACACCTAAGGAAAACCCAATCCACCAGAGCTACACGCTCAAGGGACATAAACCTGACATCATCAATAAACAGGACATGTTGGAGGGACAGATTCCTGTCCCAGAGACTCCCCTTGCTCTGAAACAGGGTCCCCATATATGTGAGGCAGAGCTCCTCATTGGCACTCTTCAAGAGAAATCTTGATGGGTGGATGGGAAACAGGAAATTCACCCCATGAATCACTTCTGTGGCCCTGCTCAACAAGGGTGCAGGTAATTAAACTACCTGGGAGGGAGTGCTATAACACAAAATTTATGGCTAGGCTTAATTATGCCCTATGGCCAATAGCCTAGTACCTACCTATGAACCTATGGACCTATGAACCTATTACCAACTAACAATGGTATAAAAATTGTAAGAAATCATTGCAGAACATCAGATATAGAATCACAAGAAGTGTCAAGGGTAAAGGTATTAAAAAGTAGGGCAGTGGGTGGTTCATTGAGACCAGATTTTGGAAATAAAAACAAGAAATGTGAATGGGAATTAGGCACTATGAAATCTATTGACAGTTTTCTGGAGGGCCTGAAATTTTAGTAATAGACAACTGTTAACTAGATCTCTGTTTTGAACAAAGAATGTATAATAGTTTATTGTGTAGATTAATTTTAACAGATTATAAAAAGATGCAATCAAGGTTACTTATGGTAAACCCAGGTTATAGTAAATCATCATTCAGGGTAGGACAAATGATCTACTGTATATTCCTTTGAACACGATGAAAAATGCAGAGCTTGAGATAATCGAACAACTAGAAGGATTATGTATTAAAGTAAACAGAGTATGTTTGTGATCTGTGAGATTATTCCTCCTCCACTTTGGTCAGATTAGTGGACAAATGTTAAGATGTTTAATATGTGGTTAAGACGTGTTTGGGCACCTGGGCTGCGAGACATTTCCCTGTGGTACATTTGACTGGGGACACATGGCTGAAGTGACAGTCAGAGCAGAGAAATATGGCTGTTTGCAAATTCCTTGTAGGCAAAAAGAAGCACACACAGCCACGCACCAACTTTAATAACAAAATGCATGGAAGCTGAAGTAGTAACGAGTGTTGTGCTCAATGTACACTACATGCTTATGTAACTACAATATGTAGAAGTATTCTACAGCATGGAGGAAATCCTGCAGGCTGCTGTAGTCACATTTATGTTCCAGTATGCATTTTAGGTAATGTTCCCTAGACACTGTAAAGGGGATAGTGGTCTACACACACTGATTATAAAGGCACTGCCCATTGTGCACTGCATTTTTACTGCCACTGACATACCTTCTGGCCAGCCTGCTGCTGATGCCTGCCATGTTGCCTACTGTCTCATGTTTCCTTGGGGACCATGGACATTGTTTTCCCCTGTGCATTTGTTTATTGAAGTTGTGGCCATGGCAACACATTCTTCTCCTTGCCCACAGGGAATTTGCAATCAACCATATTTCACTGCAGCTGACTGTCTCTTCAGCCATGTGTCCCCAGTCAAATGTACCACAGGAAAATGTCTCACTGCCTAGGCACCTGAACCTGGTTAAGACAGCTTTGCTTAGTATATAATATTAGACTTATAACCACCTGGGTAAAACTTAGTACTAAACCTAATATGTATGCATATGGCAATTCATCTTAACTATCAACAAACATTTTTTGGACATGGTTATCAAGTCTATTGAGTATTTTTAGGTCACAAAAGAGAAGAGGCAGATTATTGCAAAGAAAGAGGGAACTTAATAAAACTATAAAATGTTGCTATTGCAATGCTCAGAGCTTAGTAGCAAAAGGAGATAAATTGAAAGTCATTGTACTTTCAGAAAGCTATGAAATATTTGCCATTACTAAAACACGGAATTCCTCAAATTTATAAATTCCAGGGTGTGATAAATAAAATGAAAATTCAAGCAAAGCTAGAACTTCCAATGAGTGATGTCCCAAACCTCTTGTATCAGAGGTACATGGGATATATGCAAATGATCCTTATGAACATCAGGTGTTTCAGCTAATTGGTGATTCTCTGCTGGTGCTGTGCTGATGAGGTCATAACAAAGCCGAAATATGCATATCCACAGCTAGTGGGGTTTGGCTTTATTGGCCTGAAATTGTCCATTAAAATGACGAAACAAGTCATGGTCATTCAGAATTGCCAGTTAGCTGAAGCACCTGATGTTCATAAGGATAATTTGCGTATATCCCATGTGCCTCTGATACAAGAGGTTTGGGAGGTCACTCAGTGGAAGTTATAGCTTTACTGGAATTTTCATTTTGTTTTTACTGATTGGTTTTTCAGTGACCTTTTTACTCATTGTTTTAGTTTGTTGTTTGGGATATTTTTGCAGTGACCCTAATGATAATGGACATCAGCTGGGTATAACAGCCCTGCGTTTCTAATGTTTAGTCAAACACACTGCTTGTGCTGTGCTGATGAGGTCATAACAAGGCCAAAATACGAATATCCATAGCTAGTGGGATTTGGCTTTATTGGCCTGAAATTGTCCATTAAAACAACGAAACAAGTCATGGGCATTCAGAATCGCCAATTAGCTGAAACACCTGATGTTCATAAGGATCATTTGCATATATCCCATTTGCCTCTGATACAAGAGGTTTGGGAGGTCACTCAGTGGAAGTTCTAGCTTTGCTGGAATTTTCATTTTGTTTTTACTGATTGTTTTTTCAGTGACCTTCTCACTCATTGTTTTAGGGTGTGATAAATATGAATGTTTAATGGATGACATGAGGGGTGGAGGGGTAACTTTTTGATTCATGAATCAATACTATTAAGGCAAATAAATATAAATCCAACTTCAGAAAGTATAGCAGTTCAAGCCTATAATATTCTCTCACATGTACAAAATTGCAATAATATTATGCTACCGCACACCCACCATGGAATCGATAAGACATAATGGTTATCTATATGAGTTGGATAAAACACTGTAAGATAAAAACTTAATATTATTGGAAGCTGTGTACAAAACATCTTGTAATAGCCATGCAAGAGAATTAATTGAGATAGTTGCTTATCATAATATTTCATAATTAACTACTGAACCAACTAGAAATTATAACATTCTTTTTTTTTTCAAAACAGGTTTATTGTTTTAACATATAAGAGAAATATCATAACAATTTTATACAAGTAATTAAAAATAGGTATTATTATAATATTCAACAAAACAACTAAAGTATTTACAAAGACATCCACTACAATTAGATCAATTAATTAAACTAAAATACCGTGCTATTGAAATTAGAATTTTTTTAACAAATTTTGTAAATTATCCCATACAATATAATATGATGTTTTTCTAGTTGTTCTCATTCTAATTGTGCTTATTTCCATATGGCACATTATATTCATAACATTTTTAAATTTATTGAACGAAGGAGGTGTATCTGAAATCCAATTTCTAGTTATTATTTTCCTGGCCACTGCTAGGATAGACCATAACAAGGGAAGCTTAATCTTTTAACACATTGAGGTACAGGTGTGTTGAATAATATAAGAGACTTAGAAATAATGAAATTATCTGTAAAAAGAGCCTGCAAAAATTCATTAATTGACTTCCAGTATTCTTTCAACTTCATACAGTCATAAAACATATGAGCCCAGTCAGCATTAATTTCTACATTACATCTCTTACATAGATTATCTTTATTATTTATTTTATTCATCATCAAAGGTGTATAAAAGGATCTATGTAAAAATTTCCATGTATAAAGTCTCCAGGCAATGGAAGATGTAGTTCTATAAGCAGATTCCAATATATATTGTTTATCTTGTTGAGTTGGTGGGTCCCCATTAATAGAGGTGAAATAATTCCAGTATGAATCTACACTGTAAAAAGTTTCTTGTCTGATAATTTTATGTATATATGAAAGTTTACCTTTATCAGAAACTTTATGCTGTAAATTTAATATCAAGTAATCAATCAGTTTTGGAATAGATTCTTTAACTGTTATAGACATTAGATCTATTCTATCAATGAGATGTTGTCTAAAGATCTGAATCTCTAACCAGCAAGTTTCTCTTAGATCAAATTCTTGTTTTAAGAAATCTAGATTTTAACTTTATTATCAGATATCAGCTGATACCAGTACTTTAGATCATTATCTATAGCTAAATGAGCTCCTTCAGAAGTAGATGACATAAGCATACCCTGAGTATACATTATAGGAATACAATAAAATTCCATTCCCTATACTTAGGGTGCATGAATATAAAGTTACGATAACTAATAATAATATTTAATGGGTAACAAACCATATGTTTAGGTATAATAGGTGAAGTACAAAATTCCTTTAGCAACCACAACATGGAGTTATTTACAATCATATTTTTATGTGTTAAGGAGATTTTCATGAAGTGCATACTAATTAGCTCCCAATAATCTTTCCATTTTGATATATGACTGATCTATTAATAAAGTAATAACTTTTATAATAGAAGAGATAATATATAAATTAAAGTCTGGAAAAGAAATACCCCTTGAGACCAGCTATTAGTATGTTTCTTTAATGCAATCCTAGGTCTATTAGGTGCCCATAAGAAATTTAACATTAGTGTATTCAGTTTCTTGATAATAATTTTTGTAGGTGAAAGTATTATTGATTGTATTAAGTATAAAATCTTGGGGAATATTATCATTTTAATAATTGTAAGTCTCTCCTCCATAGTAAAAAACATATTATTCCAGGTATTAAAAAGATTTTGTATATTAAGAAAACAGGTATTATAGTTATTATATATAATAGATTTAATATCTTTAGATAGTATTATACCTAAATAAGTTATCTGACCTGAATTGGGTACATATTTAGTAAAATCACTAATGAGAATATTTTTTCGTGTATATATAGGTGGTATTTTAGTTTTTTCTTCATTGAATATTAAACCAGAAATACTTTTATAATTCATCATTTTATCAAATAAAGACTGCATAGAAGAATTAGATCCTGCTGATGTAATTAGAACATCATCTGCAAAAAGTTGAATTTTTGATGTTGTATTTTTGTCTATTTCAAAACCCTCTATGTCAGTACTGTTTCTAATCAAATTAGCCCAAGGCTCCATTACTAAAGTGAATAATAGTGGAGAAAGTGGACATCCTTGCTTTGTACCTTTAAGAATGGGTATTTTTTGTGAAACATATGTTCCTACCTTAATATAAGCCAGCTGCCTTTGTATAAATGCTCAATTAAATTTACAAATGCATCAGAGAAGTTTGTGCATTTCAGTAAGGTAAACAGATAGTCCCAACTTACTGAATCAAATGCTGAACCTATATCAAGACTAATAAGTGTTAAATCTTTCTTTTTCCTATTTGCAAAATCAATTAATGTTAAAGTTCTTCTTATATTATCAAAAGTATTTTATTTACAATGAAGCCTGTCTGATCTATATCTATAATGCCGGGGATGATTGTCTTCAATCTATCAGCAAAAATACTCATAAACATTTTATAATCAACATTAAGTAATGAGATGGGTCGATATGAAGAACATCTAGTTGGATCTTTATTAGGTTTTAAAATTGGTGAAATAAATGTATATTGCCAAGATGGGGGGGTTATTAACTCAGTTTGGGACAAAATAAAAACCTTATGTATTAATGAATATGTAGTTTTAGAAAGGATTTTATATATCTCTGGTATAATACCATCATTACCCGGTGCTTTGTTTGATTTAAGCTTATTTATTTGTGTAATAACTTCTGTATATGAAATACTCTTGTCCAATAGTTTAATCTGTTGTTTATTGCTTTTATTCATGTTTGTGGTTATAAACTCCTTTATTTTATCTTTAGGTTCCATGTTAATGTTGTTATGGTTAATCTTGTGAAAGTGATTAATAAATTCATCCAGTATTTCTGGTATACTAGAAACATTCTTCTTTTTCCTTAGAGAAAATATTTCTTTGATATGGTTTTGCTTATTCAATCTTTTTGTTCTATTTTTAAGTCTATGTAAGCATTTGGGGCTTATTGAATAAGACAAAAACTTGTATTTCTCTAAAGTTATTTTAACTTTATGAGTTAAAATTTCTTTGTATTTCTCATTTAGTTTGTTTATTTCTTCAATAACTTTCTTGTCCATAATATTTTCTTTATTATTATGTTTATAAGAGTCTAATTTACTTTGAATATCTAACAATTCCTTATCCCAAGATTTCCTTTTATTATTATACCATCTGATACTTTGTCCATATAGATATGATTTTAAGGCATCCCAAACATAGACAATGGAGACTTCAGGAGTATTATTTATGTCTAGAAAATGTTGTACTTCTGAAAGTATATATTCTTTATAGTCTTTTAGCTGAGTTAAGTATGCTGGTATCCTTTTGATCTGAACATTATGAGTATTTTTATCATGAATTCAAAACAATTGAGTTATGATCAGATATAGGACATGAAATGATTTTGGAATTAATTAAATCTGTTACCATCTGGTTAGAAATAAAGACCCTATCTATTTTTGAATACGTTTTGTATCTGTTAGAAAAAAGGTGTATGGTAATGATTTTGAATCTATCTGATTATTAATATCATTCAAATGATAAGAATTAGCAAAATCATTTAAATGTTTTGCATTAGATGTAATTCTTCTTTTCCTTATAGTGGTAGTATCACTTTCATGTAGTATACAATTAAAATCACCAGCTAAAATAATATCCCCTATAGAGAATGATATGATCTTATCAATATGATGTTTCACTGTATTAATACCAATTCCAGGTATCCAATATACATTAATTAAAGTGTAAGTCTTCCCATTAATTTGTATTGTAACCATACAAAACATTCCTTTGTCATCCTGAAAAGACTTAATGGTTTTAGGAATGGGCATACTTTTATTCCATAAAATAGCCACTCCTCTTTTTTTCTGAGTGTGCTCTGAACTAACCAATACTGTATACTTATTAGTGGCTAGTTTATCAATATGTTTTTTCAAGAGATGGGTTTCTTGCAGGAAGACTAGATTGGCCTTGTGTAAATTAATGTATCTTATTAGGCTTGCCCTTTTACACGGATTATTCAATCCATTAATGTTTAAAGAAATTCCTTTTAAAGATGTCAGTTGGCATTTTTAAAACTCAAGAATCTTATGATCGAAATAACAAATAACAAGATAAATAATGTTACATCTCCTCTTTTAGGTGTACCTTTAAATATAGCTGTATTTATTAAATCTCTTATGGGATTTTGTATAGGATTCAATTTTGTTTGTAGTGACAATGAGTATACAAAATATATTGTGGATGTCAAAACTATATACATATAACAATGAACAAGTGAAAATAATGTAAGGATTAAACCTTGCATCCAGCCTGAGTTGAAAACTCCAACTTAGAGTAGTATTTACTACTCAAGTTAACCCCTACCCTAAGCAGCAGTACCTCAGCTACCACCTTATCAATTTAATACTAGTTATATTTAACTGAGGTTAACAGTTTTCAATTCAATTATCTATCAAGACAAAACTACACATTTGGTAAAACAGCATCATATAAACTAAAATAAACTTTTTTTTTTTTTTAAAACTGTTCATACTACTATATAGATCTATGTAATATATAACACTTGTATTCAAATAGCATTCAAATAATCTTGATGTTAGAAATCAAGAGGAGAGAAAATTAGGTTCTAACATTCATTTAAATCAAAAACTTTGGCTAATATGATTCAGACATTACATATATTAAGATGCATCTATTTTCTCTCATGTGAATACTATTAACAGCTTCCAAAAAAAAATCTTGAATTGTTTGTATATGAGCATTTACTTAAACTCATTATTGTCAATAGAGTAAAATATTGTATTCATAAAATTATTATAAATCATATTGCATAGTTATGCAAATTCTCAGAAACACTTGCATTATTAAAAAGCCATCACACACATACACACAGACACACACACACATACATACACACACACATACACACACACACACACACACACATATATATATATATATATATATATATATATATATATATATATATATATATATATATATCTGATCTCACTGAGTTATGTCCTTGTTGAGCACTATCCTACTTGCTGTCCCTAGAATAAATCTGTCTGCTTTATAGAAAATAATGCACAGCAAACACATTTTAGTAACCAGATTTTACAATCATGCTAACCTACTGCTTTAAAATATATCACATGACATTTCTTCCAGAATAGAATTATAAAATTGTTTATGCTTGTCAATCAGATGAATTAAATGAATTATAATAAAGTATATGTTTGGAACAGAAATTTTAACACAGATTATTATGCTGCTGTTAAGTAGATTTTCAAAAACATTTAAATAAATGTTTCATTTTCTATGCCTTCTAAAATAAGACATTTACTTACTACAAGAAACTACATCATTTAAACTCATTATAACTGACATTTTATGAATAGAGTATTTTTCCTGAATCTGTGGTGTGTCAGTATGATAACTAGGTCAGAGGTTATACTAACTGCTTTCAGTTTCTCTGTGAGAATTCTGTGAGTTGAAGCTTTTGAAGTAGTTCATGGACACTGTGCATGAGACAGCTCACATCCCAGATTGTCTCCTTAACATTTTGGGAAACTTATTAAAACTTGTGGCAAACATTCATTTTGTCAATAGAGTAAAATATTGTATTCATAGAAATTATTATAAATCATATTGGATAGTTATGCAGATTCTCAGAAACACTTGCATTATTATATATAAAAAAAAAAAGCCATCACACTCACACACACACATACACATACACACACACACACACACACACACACACACACACACACACATATATATATATATATATATATATATCTGATCTCACTGAGTTGTGTCTTTGTTGAGCACTATCCTACTTGCTGTCCCTAGAATAAATCTGTCTGCTTTATACAAAATAATGCACAGCAAACACATTTTAGTAACCAGATTTTACAATCATGCTAACCTACTGCTTTAAAATATATCACATGACATTTCTTCCAGAATAGAGTTATAAGATTATTTATGCTTGTCAATCAGATGAATTAAATGAGTTATAGTAAAGTATATGTTTGGAACACAAATTTTTAAACAGATTAGTATGCTGCTGTTAAGTAGATTTTCAAAAACATTTAAATAAATGTTTCATTTTCTATGCCTTCTAAAATAAGACATTTACTTACTACAAGAAACTACATCATTTAGACTCATTATAACTGGCATATTTTATGAATAGAGTATTTTTCCTGAATCTGTGGTGTGTCAGTATGATAACTATGTCAAAGGTTATACTAACTGCTTTCAGTTTCTCTGTGAGAATTCTGTGAGTTGAAGCTTTTGAAGTAGTTCATGGACACTGTGCATGAGACAGCCCACATCTCAGATTGTCTCTCTTAACATTTTGGTGGGAAATTTATTAAAAACTAGTGACAAACATTCATTTAGTAGTGTAAATGCATGTAAACATGACAAAACCTTCACAATGTATTCCACAGACCATTACAGCCTCTTACTTCTTTTCAGAAAGAGAAACAAATTGAATCACAGCTTGCCATTAAATCTTCAGATATTTTGACTGGTTATGAAACAAAACATTATAACTGACATATTTTATGAATAGAGTATTTTCCTGAATCTGTGGTGTGTCAGTGTGATAACTATGTCAAAGGTTATACTAACTGCTTTCAGTTTCTCTGTGAGAATTCTGTGAGCTGAAGCTTCTGAAGTAACTCATGAACACTGTGCATGAGACAGCCCACATCTCAGATTGTCTCTCAACATTTTGGCGGAAACTTATTAAAAACTAGTGACAAACATTCATTTAGCAGTGTAAATGCGTCTAAACATGACAAAACCTTCACAATGTATTCCACAGATCATTACAGCCTCTATGTAAGTGAAATTAAGCCCAAAATTACCAACAAGCAATAAAACTCAACATTCTTCTCCCAACTCAATTTTCATACAAATCCTATTATTCACTGTGCCCACACAATCAAAAGCATTTCTATATATTAATAAAGAAAAGAAAAGAGAGTAGAAAATAAAAGGGAGTGAGGCAGAAATAAAAAATGTAAGAGAAAGCTGTAAGAAGTATATACAATGGAATGTTACTTACTGTTTATATTAATAGAGTTAAAAATAAAACATATTATTTACTCTTATTTAGTTCTGATTATTATTAGTTAAAGCATAACAGATTATTTACAAACAGGCATAAGCAGTATAATCAAGAAAGTATAATTAGAAATAGCATTTGAAGAACTTATAAAAACTTTTACAAGGAATAAATATGTTATTATTCTATTAATGATATTTTCATTACTGTTCTCTCCTGCCCTCCCCACCCTTTACCCACTACATAATCTAAATAGAATGTCATTGTTTAAACAAAGAAAATAATAAAAGGAGAAGGAAAAAAAAGGTAAAGATAAAAAATGTATCAAATTACTAACCTTACTTTTTCAGAAAGAGAAACAAATTGAATCACAGCTTGCCATTAAATCTTCAAGCATTTTGACTGGTTATGAAACAAAACATTTCTTTGCACATAGAGAATAACTTTGATTAAATCTTTTCCAAAATATTTGTGGCTTTCTGGAAATGCAGGAACTATATTCAAAAGATTAATAATGAACTAAAATGATGAGAGAGAAAAACATATAACAAATCATTTGTTTTTTGGTCTCTTCTTCTTCTCTGAAGTCTTCCACGAAGCTTCAGTTGCCAATCTCTTTAATGAAGAACTAGCCCATTCCATTTCTTCTATTTTATCCAAAATCCTTTTTCTTTGACAAACAGTAAAGCAGAGTCTAAATCATCGAAAACCTTAGGACCATCAGGAAGGAAGATTTTAAGCTTGGCAGGAAACAGAAGGTATGTTTTAAACTGTGCTTTTTTAAGCTCCCTTATTAGTGGCAGAAAAACTTTTCTTTTAGCTATTACCATGGAAGAATAGTCATTGTCAAAACGCACAGTTGTCTCATTAATCTTAACAGGAGCTTTAGCCCAAGCAGATTTAAGAACCATCTCTTTATCAAAAGATGATATAAATCTAACTATAACTGATCCAGGATATTTTTTGTTAGAGTTAGTATTAGCTATAGATCTATGTGCTCTTTCGATACCTAAAGAGAATGCTTCTGGTAAGTCTAAAGTTTTAGGGAGCCAAGTTGTTAAAAAAGAAGTAATATTGTTACCTTCAATATTTTCTGGCAGTCCAAAAATCCTAATGT
>NC_056741.1:1044635129-1044765129 GCF_019279795.1 Protopterus annectens
CATACCCAAAATACATATCCTAGTGAGGTGCTTTTGACTACACCACTCATTTCAATTTGTAGTGCACCGACTACAGACTGACTGGTATGAGTTTCTGCCTGTGACGTTTATGATATTTTGCATTTATACTCAGCTTCACTCACAATGTAGCATAATGCCTCTGTCCATAGCGCTTTATTGATATATTTGAACTTCCTAGTGTTGTGAGAGTATTAGCACTAAGAAGCAGCACTGTCATATTGTAGGGATGTGAGTATTGATTTAGAATTTACTCACTACCCATCTATTCTGAAATAAAGGTTGTAGTAGTTCTCAGCCAACAGACTGGTTTGTGAATATCAACTCAACTTGCACCCACTGTACAGTCCATGAACACTATCTCCAATACTCATATCACTACTACAGCATTACTGGAGTTTACGTACGGAATACCTTCTTTATACTACCACTGAAGCCCCATTGGCTAGACTTCTTACTTTATTCTCTTCTTCAGTCTGTTAGACTGGAAGTTGGGTTGATGCTCAAACCAAGGTGATCAGTTTTACAGATAAATGCCTTACCCCTCCCCCATATATTTTCCCAGTACTTAACAATGCTAAATGATATCTTCATGTTACTTGCATTTAAAATGGTTGCATGGTTTGACCTTCACATCAAAAGTGAACATCAAAAGCATGCTATGTCCATGATGTTTGCATATCTTGGGCACAGTGGCACAGTGGGTAGTGTTGTTGCCTTGCAGCAAAAGGTTCTCTGGTTCAATTCCTGGCTGTGGAACCTTATGTGCACAGTCTGAATGTCCTCCCTGTGTTCGTGTGTGTTTTCTCTGGGTATTCTGAGTTCTTCCTACATTCCATAGACATGCAGTAGGTGGACTGGTCACTGTAAACTGGCCGTGAGTGTGCATGTATGTGTATTATGGAAAAGTGACTGCAGCATGACTTGCCACCTGTGAGTGTGAAAATTGGCTCTAGATTATTGTCCCTGTTGAAAACACCTCAGCCCCATGTGCAAACATGGTAAAATGGGTTACGGATGTATATTTTTATTCCTCTCCTTAGTCAACCTACTGTCACAAACATCATTTTTGTTTTCACATTTTAGAGAATACCTTTGAGGGTTTGCTTAATTTTAATTTTAAATCATTTGGTGATCTCTTGAAACAGTGTACTAAACTTCATCTAGTATGGAGAAAAAAGAAAGTAAATTAAGTAAACTGTGCTTTTTTTTTTCTTTTGATGTTTTTCTTCTTAAATTTTTTACTATCAGACTTATGCCTAATGTCTCTCATTAGGGCAGTATATTTCACATTTGCAAGTTTTCAAATCTTTTCAAATGATCTAAACTGTTTGCTGGAAGTGATTACATTTCTTCATTGTAATGAAATGTTAGCAAAACCAACAATGGATTAGTCCAGTATTATCTGAATGCACCAGCCTTTTATGTCCAATTTACATTTACATACAACCTTATTTCATATAAAATGTTCTTACATCTACAATTCATGTTCATTTATGTCATAATTTCATTCATTGTCTTTTGTTTTTATTGAACTTGATTTAATCTTACAAATGTAGACTTTTCTGAGCTAAAATATTTAGCTCACTATCTACATACACTTTTAAAAAAGTATTATATCTGTTCATTTTCATGTAGGTTTGTTTTTCTTACATTTATCACAGATAATAGATCTGGAGCCTGCAGCCTTGTGGCTTTAAAATAACATCTCATTTTATATAGACTTCCATTAATTTTGCTATTTTGCTAAAAGAATGCTTAGTTATTGCAAGAGGCTTTTAAATTTTAATTTGACCTCTGTCTTGTACAAACATATATTCCACAAGTATCAAAATTCACTTTTGTACAATTGCTTTTGACTGAATGGTTAATTGTTTTATATGATTGCTTTTAACTGACTGTTTAGGTATTTTGACATCCGTCCATGTACAATGTATGCAAATATTCACATGTATTTCTGCTTATTCAGCTTCACTAAATATCTTTAAACCATAAACATATTTTCTGTGCCTGCATGTGCATGGGGTCACTCTTTATATTAACTTCCCTGTGGGCAGGCACCTGCACATTATGTCCACTAAATGTAAGCCTGGATCATTTGCTATATGCCATCTGACCAAACTGTTACTGATGTATTACTAACTGAGCTGTAGGTGTTGATCTTGTTAGATAAACCTGATATTACTATCTTTCAAACTGGATTGATCTGTGACTCAAATGATGCATCTGATCTAGTCAGAAAGCTTATAGACACAAGAACAATTTAATTATTTTATTTATTATTAGCTTGTGATTGCAGACTGGAACTTCCAACAAGCCAAATCCTATTTGCAGTAAAGACTGTGCCAAAAGTGCTCCTGATATACATGGTATAAAGCCTATACTTTCATTCTGTAATCCACAATGCAGTATAATTTGCATAGACAAAGAACTGGTATGCACACTGATAACCAGAGAGTACTTTGACAATGAAGAAAATAGGTGCAAGTATCTTCGCTAAATAAGCAACAGCTGATGAAATTCATATATTGAATACTTCCACAGTGTGAATTGTACTATGACCTTCTCAGTGGAATAAGAACGGCTGTGTAGTATGACTATTGTACACAGAATGCAGTTGTTCATAACAATGATATATGCAATGGGCAATGAATTTTACAATTACAAACTTAAGGATTTACTCAATATGCTTTGTTTTTCATAAATACAAGTAAATGCAAATATGCAAATCACGGCTATAGTACGTGAAATGCATGTATAGAATACATATTAGATTGACAATGGTGTACACGGATGCAGAAAGAAACTAAATGTTTGAAAAGTAAGGTAGGCATCACATCAACTGATTTATATATATGTATATATATATATATATATATATATATATATATATATATATATATATATATATATAAAATAGAGAGAAGAAGTGAATGACTATTAGAGATGGAGGTAGGTAGTATGTCAGAGAAGTACTAGAATATAGGTGGGTGATAAAGCAGATGCAGTATTTCTTAGAAATTGCAAGGAGACCAGTAATGGAAAAAAGGTGTTATTGATAGGGAGTAGATATGAGGAAGGCAAGGTATAGAGTGGTGGTGGTATAAGGCTCAAACCAATGCAATTTTTTCAGAGGAGGAATATTACAGGGCTGCTTGAAGCCTATACTTTCATTCTGTAAAATATACAGAAAGATGTATTAAAGTGAGTAAACATGTATTTTATTCCAGTTAATCTGGCAACATGTAAAATGCAAACTGCAGAAATGATATGAATTTGCTTTCAGTGGAACTACAGTAGAATTCTTAAGAAACTGAAACCAAATCTGGCTTCTCATATATGCCGCATTTCCAATCCTTTCAACTTTACCTTATTTGGACACTAGCTTGTTGGACTTTGCCTTAGCAATAAAGATAGGAGACTGTGGAAACAGGAAAAGCATCATCTAAATTTAGACCTAGCAGTTAATATAAAACCTGGGATTTTTAAAGTAGACACATCAACAGTCAGTTTTCTTTGATTTGAAAGGTACGATGTGATCTACATTTGTGGAGAGAGCTCATGCTGAAAGTTCCATTGCCTATGAAATTTTAAAAGTACTGTTTGTACTTTCAGTTCAGAAGCAGATAGAAAATCATCTATATCATGAGCAACCGGTACAGACATACCCATATAGATAGAGTTCTTTATGACATTTGTCTTAGTCCATTTGTTTTGCGTTTCATTGTGCATGTGTATATTTAATTTTATGTAGTGTTTACTTAACTTGGCTTTAGATGCTTGTAACTGTTACAGTGACATTTCAACCACATGTGCAGAAATGAGAAAAAGAGGTTGCGGATGGATGAATATAAAGAGATTTACTATTTAGTTTTAAGTGTTTTGCCTGATGGTTTATTAGCTTAAGGGTATGTCTATTGAAATAGTGCTAACTGAACTATCATCTTTCAGCCTATTGCTCCCACACCAATATTTAATAACTGGCTTATTTTAATAGTAAACGTAATAGTGATTTGGTGTGGTAGAGTGGTCTAGCTTGCAGCTGCATTATCAGAAAGGCAAAGAATGGAACACACTGTATGCATACATGTGTGTACACAAGTGTGTGTGTATAATGTGTGTGTGTGTGTGTGTGTCTCTTTCTCTGCATGTGCCTGTGTGTGTGTCTGTGCATGTGCGTGTCTGCATGTGCCTTTTTACATATGTGTGTCTGCATGTGCCTGTTAACATGTGTGTTTGTGTGTGTGTGTGTGTGTGTGTGTGTGTGTGTGTGTGTGTGTGTGTGTGTGTGTGTGTGTGTGTTTGAAGTTGTGGGTTTGTGTGCTTGAATGTAGATTTTCAGTTACTGTTTGTATGGTAAAACTGGAAGGTACTGGACTGGAAGCGAATTCAGTGAAATCCTGGGGAACCAGTGACTATAACCTTGCTTTTTAGCTGATCACTATAAAACTTAATTTAATGTGACAGGAACTGAATATTACCTGAGGCAGCAGTATGCATTTACCACCCAGTGTTTCAGGCTAGTCACTATTCATACAATATTTCATGCCAGCAGTGAGCAACTAAAGATGATTTGCAACTGGCTGAAATGGAATGCTGCATTTCAACCCTGTTGCACAGTGTGACTCTCCCTGTGCAAAGCAGTAATATGAAATGGTTGTCTAGGTATTAGCAATTACTGAAAATTTTGAATTGTCTCATGCTATTTGATGACTATCTAATACTCAAACTGCACAACACAGTGTGTGAGACATGTACTTATTTAATGTCACTGGGGGCTAAAGTCTCACAAACTGTCACCACTAACACAAGGATTGTCAGCATCATTATCCATTGTATGAAAAGGTTCTAAAGCTTAACATCCTCAATCTTCAAAGAACTCTGAAACACGACAAGGGAATTAAGTGCCCTCAGCAGCATTGCAAGCCTGTGACACTGGCAAAGCCTATCACCTTACATAGTAGCCAAGGTCATACTGTCTCAGATAATAAGCCCTTAAGGCAAGCATTCATATAACTTAATATTCTAGTCATAAGTGACAACATACCCTCTGAATGATTTCCTCACATCTTGGTGAGTACCTTTATGAGGTGGACCCTGTTTTTTTTACAAAATCTCACAAGACAACACTAATATATAGACTGTATTTCATATAGCATATATCATGGACAGAAGTAGGTTAAAAATAAAAAAAGATGGGCACATAAGTCCCAAGATAAAAAAGTGCCTAATCCTGGTAGGCGCTCTGGTGCCAGGACCATGGAAAAATGACAGTGTAGAATCCTCAAGATGCAGAAACATTCCTGCAATGAGGGCTAGACCAGGCTCAGAGGGAGGATTCCCCCTCCCCCGTTGTAGAAGAAGGTAGCAGTCCACAAAAATCACAAAAACTGAAAGGGCAGAAAAAAGCCATAAAGTTAATAGAGTGGACTACTGAGGATAATAAAGAAATTATGCATTGTAACTATTATGCAAGAAGCCCATAATTTCTGGACAAAAGATATGCAAAAAGATTAAGAGAGAAATTAGAGAAAAGAAAAATGCTTGTAAAAGAAAAACTATCAAAAGCTCCAATGAAATTTTATTTTCATTAATACAACAGATTTATGAAAAACATTATAAAGACCAGGAAAACTTGGGCTGTTTGGAAAAAGAAGCAACTGAGGAAGTGCAAACTATAAAGTACAAAAAATAGAGATTTTTGAAATCTATAAAAAATAAAAATGGACATGGGAAGGAAAGAGAGATCTGATGTGGTGCACTATTTATGCAAAGGAGAAAGCCAAATTAATCAATACAAAAGATCAGCCCCAAAGACATTCAAAGAGAAATACAGGCAAAGACATCCAGATATGGAAAATTTCACAATACAAGAAAATAAGATCACAGAGAGGAACTTAGAACAGAAGATTGGTAAAGTAGAAGTTAAAAATAGAAGGTGACATTATAGAATACCTGTGAAATGAAAGGTTTAGTGTAGAAAATCTAACACAGGTTGTATCACAGCATGATGGAACAAGTCCCCCAAGTAAGGAGAAACAGGAGACATCTGAATAAGAAACGTGGACATGGAAAAGAAAAAGAGATTTAATATGGTGCAATATTTATGCAAAGGAGGAAGCAAAACTAATCAATACAAAAAAGTAGCACAAACAGTATTTGAAGAGAAATATGGGTAAAGGCATCCAGATATGGAAAATATTGCAATACAAAAAAAAATAAGAAAACAAACAGGAAAAGTAGAAAATAAAATTAGTAATGGTGAAGTTAAACAAATCAAAAGTGATGTTATGAATTACAAGTGAAGTGAAAGATTTAGTGTAGAAAATCTAAGTCTTAAATACAGCACAGCAGGATAGAGCAATGGATCCCCAAATTAAGGAGAAACCAGTGGAGCAGGAAACATCTGATCAGTTGTCATATGAAGATACTTTGGAGCCTTCCATAGGAAACCAGTACAAATGTTTAGTTGGAGTTGCATAGCAAGGGAAGGAACAGGAAACTGTGGCAACACTGAATCAGTCAATGTTGTGGAGTAATAGGCCAGCGAGTTCTGATATGAAAGAGTAACAGATGGCACAGGAAGATGCTCTCGAACTTTATATAGAATGCCCAGAGAAAATGGAGAATAGAGACTGTGCCCTCAGTTTAGAAGAAAATTATCTAAGAGAAGAGTTGCTTGATTTAATAGAGATGAACAGACACATTAAGAAAATTAAAGAAATAGACTACAGAAAGTCAATAAAACCTGAAAAGTTATAAATTTGATAAAACAAATGAACACAGTAATTAGGACTGTTCATAGAAATTCATGCAATGTAACAGAAGCAAATAGGATATATTACTGTGCAGATAAATTAATAACAGATAAAGTCTTACCATGAAAACACAGAGCACTAAGTGAAAGGAAGGGGAGAATTTATGTGCCATCATGGAGGCATCGCATGGAAAAAACTATACAGAAATTAAGACAAGAAGTGTCACTGTTAGAAGAGTACAGAAGACTGAACAGATCAACAAAAATACTCAGAAAGATAGACATGATGAAAGCAATGTGAAGTATCAGGACAGATCAGGATCTATTGTGCAGTATTGCAAACAATAAACTAAAAATGTCAGCACAGGCAGAAAAACGTATAAGATATTCAGATAAATATAAAGGAAATTTACAGAATAAGCAATTTATTAATGACGCAAAAAGCTTTATAGAGAATGTGGGAACAAGGCATAAGGAACAGAAACACTACCAAATAAAGAAGAAATGTATTTTTATTTATTTTATTTTACATTTGTTTAACAGGAAAATGTACAACTGGGCAGGTTTGCCCATTTTCAGTGGAGGCACAGGAAGAAAAGCTCCATACAGTAATAATATAACATAATAAAAATACAGGAGTAAATGCAGTAATAAAATACAGTGACAAAATAGACATTAAGTATAGGTAGCATATACTATAACACAATAATAATGCACAGAGTACTGCAGAAAATATGAGATTACAATAATTGCATCTTTTGGACAACATTTTGTAGTTAGATGGATATATACAAATAGTTAAGAACATACATTTAGCATAAATAGTGTTGAGACTCTTCACTGGTTTATACATTTGAAAAAATATAAAAATAGATACATTTTGGAGAAATATCTGTGAAGATCCTGTGGAACATAACAAAGATGCTGAATGGATAGAAGAAATAAAAGAAAAAATAAGAAGTTCAAATGTATGAAGTAACAGCCACAGAAATTGAAGCAAAGTTAAGAAAAGCTCCTAATTAGAAACCCTCAGGCCCAGATGCAGTACCTAACTTCTGAATAAAAGTATTACCATCTTTCCATGAAGATTTATACATAAGTAAGAACTGGTTAAATGCACACCCCAAACATATGCCAAACTGGTTAAGAACAGGAAAAATAATACTCCTCCTTATGAGCGAACCTAAAAACTATAGATCAGTAACTTGCCTTCCAACAATGTATAAACTATACCCTGGAATTGATGCCAACAGATTTTATACTCATTTAGAAGAAAACTGTCCTCCAGATTTAATAAAATCCATGTAGGCATAGTGTAGAGCCAACATAGAAGTTACAGTGTCTGTGTACATGGTTCCCCCTCAGTAAGGTGCCAGGCAAATTAATGATGGCACATTGCTGAGAGACAACCGTGGAACACAGTTATTGAATCAGTGTAGGGAGTGTGTGACTTTGTCTGCAGATGAGTAACACACCCTCTGCACTGTCCAAGTGCATTATATATCAATGTATTTGCACAACAATTGTCAGGTGCCAGACATCTAAAAATAGAAACTGGATGCATGTAATTTGTGATGTAAAGGTCAAGTTTAAGCATAAGTTAGCAAGTTTGCAGGCACAGCACAGTGCTTAGCAGTGCTTAAGAATATCTCAGAGGTATATGTAAAAGTATAGGAGCATTCCACATATCCATGTAGCCAAGTAGTTAGAGTTATGGCCTTATGTACTATAGGTGCAGGGTGCTGTAGTTGCAGGGTTTGAATATATGGAAGGAAAATTAAGCATTGATTTTCCAAAGACAAATTGTTATGATTATTTATTAAATCCTGACCTACTAACCTTGGCTAAGACCTGCTCAGACCTGCTAAGCACTGCTTAATCTCTGTTTATGCATTGCTTGGTTTTGCTTAGCTGATTTGCTTACTGCTAAGCACTGCTAAAAATTGCCAGTTTAAGCACTGCTCAGCTCAGCTGCACTGGTTTGCACAGTGCCAAGCAATACGCCATATTTTTAAAAATTGCCCAATGGCGTGTAAGGGTAGGAAAATAGGCTATATTCAGTGCATAAGAGGGGAATACAGTATAACCAGTTGGAGTTTGAACTGTGCAGGAACTATGGCAGGCATTGGAGAGGGTGCACACTTCCAGATGCAGCGGTGGGACATTCTGGACTCCTGGTAAAAGACCATAAAGACTGGCTGCTGCAGGGGCAGTTCCAGGAGTCAGAGTGCAAGACCGAGGCCTGGGACCGGTTGGCACATGATCTAACCAGTGCTTCAGGTATCTTCAGCACAGGTGAAAAGTCCGTCACCACTATGACAATCTGAAGCATCAGAAGGGAGATCTTCTGGACACCGGGGTCTGGGAAGCTCGAGCTGGGAATATCCCACAAGTTTGTAAGTACTGTTAGTACTGTTTTATCAGTATCTAATCTGAATGTTTGATAGACAGGTATGTGTAATGGTGTGCTTGTCTCCCTACAGATGCAAAGGAGAGAGCTCACAACTTAGAGGTGCATGCTGGGTGCTTGGTCAGGCTGCACCATGAGTGTGATGACTACAGATTAATTTGCAATCTATAGTCAAATAAGCAAGAAAGAGTAAAGCATTAACTGCCAATAGGTACATACAATAAAGATCTGTGTATTGCAATGAATGTGGACATAGGCCTGTACTGCAATAAGTGACTACTGCCAACTATAGTGCAATAAACAGGAAAGACTAAAGCATTAACCCTGATAATATAAATGAAGTGAAGTTTCTACTGCAATAATTCTGGAATTACAGCTGTATTGAAACAACTGCATTATAGCAACTGTTGTGCAATAAAGACTCAAAACTATACCATTAACTGCATGAAGATACCCCTAATAAAGCTGTGTTGTGCAATATGTGGGTAATTAGGGCTGTTTTGCATGAAATCGATTATGACAACTGCTCTGAAATAAAAAAACACAGACGAATACCACTACCAGCCTCAAGGTATAGCTAATAAAGAGTGTTATGCAATAACTGTAGATTTAGAGCTGTATTACAAGAACTACATTATGACAACTGTTCTGCAATAACATCTGAAGCAATAGCATTAACACCCAAGGTATATTATGTATATCAGGATTGTCTTGTGTTAACCATTACATTTCAGCTATATGCATTCATGCTCCAAGGTACGGTGCTGCAGGCAAGTATAACAGTGTAACAGCTGCAGCCTGCAAATATACTGTCTGCAACTGTATATGGGTGAGATAGCCAACCCGATAATCTGATATGGTTTGTAGACTCCATAGATATTTCCACCCACTAACAGTATATTATGCACATCTGCATTCTATGTAGTAATGTATCTCATGCATGTGTGTTCAACTGTCACTGCAGTCTAGTATAAAATTGTAGTACTATTACCAAGTCATATTTTGTTTCCAGGTGAGCTCCAGGCAAATTTTTGTCAATCAGTAGTAAGCAGTGGCTCAGTAGCTCAGTGTGTTAAATGTTTCTGTCTGAAGTACATTTTGCCACACACAGACGAGGGTTCAAATCAAGCGCCATGTAGTAATAAATATTACTGAATCAGTTATGTATTGATGACAGATGTTCTTTCCACAGGAAATACAGGTAAATGGGTGCAGTAGCCCTTATTATGAGTAAATAATTTGTGTGTTCAGATGTAACAGACTGTTAACAGCATTGACCAGGATGTGATAAGACTTCATAAAATAAAGGCAAAAAGTACAATAGTAATAAAATAAAATAAAATAAAATAAAATAAATAAAATGTGTAATCTTGGTTTGGCTGTATGCCTGGAGTGTCTTTGAAAATGTGCTGATGTTCTATCCCCATGCCTTCCAAGGAAGGCATAATAGTTGTTTACTCTCTGTACTATACACATTAATGTCTATCAAGTGTCACACTGTCACTGACTCTAATTACTGTTCCATAATCCCTTTGTCACAGATGTATCATCAACATCATTATGTCAATAGCACAGTCACACTACATCAGTACACAGTACACCTTGGTAGTTATATAGGTCCACCTGATGTATAAGTGTTCTCTGTAGTTGTGTACCTGCAAGTGTTACTGCTTGGCCCATACTGTCTCATGCAGATAGCTTGAGTGGTACGTATGTGTTACAGCAGCTATAGGGCACTGTTATACATAAAGAAAGGGTAGACTTGTACAGTATATAGCAGTATTGTTGTAAACTATATAGCCTATACCAGTATTAATGGACTGTATTTGTCTCTCTCCTCCCACCCCTTATCTTCATCTAAATTTATTATTGTTATACATTGGCTATGGTTTACTATTAACATATGTTGTTCTCTAAACTTTATTTTGTGGCATGTGTTTTATTATTGTTATGTATTTCAATGGTTGCATATTAACATATCTTGTTGAATTAACTATGTTGTTGGTCTTATGCCATAACTGTTACTGGCATGCTGTTAATATACTGACTGTTATGTTATTTATTGTTGTGTTCCATATAATATGCATTGATATATTAATGGGTTATTTCCAATGTTCTGGCATGCTGTTATAACTAACAAAATGTTTTTCATAACTGACCTATATCTCTATCACCACAGCACAACAGGGTAGGCCAGTTCCTGCCGAACCACCTACCCTTCTTCAGCTGGCCATGGCACTGGGTACCAGAGCTTCTGGGACCCAGGCTGGTGGTGCACCAACTGCTGGCCTTGCACCACCCTCAGGTGAAACTGCTTCAGGGGGATAGGGCCCATTCCCCATGTGGGAGCAGTGGTGGAGGGGTGGTAGTCACCCAAGATCAACTACTGGCCATGGTGCATAGGATTGTGCATAGGAACTATGAACAATGCCTGCGCTGGATTGAGGGCAGACTCGACAACCTGCTAAGGCCTGGTGGCCCTGGTGTCCAGTCTCCAGCATAGCCACCTTTGGGGCAGTGAAAAACCATTGTTGACTGCCCATGAGTGGGGAGCTCAATCATGCTACTGTCATCCGGGGACACATGCATCTCTGATTCCACAACACCCTCCCTGTCCAAGGTGTTTACCCCTTCATGTGTCACACACTGCCCCTGTATGCTGTCTTGTCTGTCTGCCAATCCAACCTCTCCTACCCAACTTACCTCCTCACACGTGCCTACATCCCTTCCACAACATTCCACTCTCTCCTTAAAAAAGGGCACCTATCCCACAAAAAATATCGCCCCATACATAGCTCTCCATTTTGCATGTGTCCACTGGACACAACTAATTAGGTCCACATTTACGTTGTCCTCACCCCCCCTTGTGGGATTTGAGGGTCCAAATTCATCTACAAAATTTGCACAAATGCAGAGCTGTTGCTGTACAAAAAATGGAAAGCTGTGGTACTTTCCTACACCCGTCTTGCACTTCCCTACCTGCCTTTCAGTATGTTTTCCCCCTTGTTTTCCCCATTTCACCACTGTCCTATCACCCCCTTTTTCTTATTAAATTTTTAGTGTGAGTTGGCGTGGAGCTAAGCAGTGTGCCATACAAACCAGTGGAAACCTGCTTAAATGTACTTTAATATGCCTAAATGTTCTTATGTGTTTCTCACACTGTTGGGCACATCTGCAAAATGATCACCCATACCTAGTCTCAAACCCATATCTCTGTCTACTACAAAAGAATGCATTAGTCCACTAGACCACTCAGCTCCTAACTGAAATGGCTGTTTCCAGCAAAATATGCTGACTGCCACTGATAGCCTTTGACAGCCATGCACATAATGATAGCTGCAGACATGTGTCACAGACTGTATGTATGGACATATATCTTGCAAATACACCTACTGCAACACTGATTCAGTAGCTCAGACTGTTAAATGCCTTGCATGCAGTACATTGTGCCACCCAGAGTTCTGGGTTTGAATCCAGTGTATTGCACTTCAATTACATTATTGTGAACACAGCAAATAGTGACTGAGTCGTGCAATTTTAATCCACACAGGCTGCTGCTACTGAATTAACTGCTACCCATGTTTGCAAGTCAAAGGCCTGTAGGTAGGGACACACTGCAAATATTCATATAGCCTAACTATATGTTGCCTACTACTCTGTGACTGGCATTGTTACATAACAGATGTACCCTAAGCACATGCCTTGACTGGACAGTAAAGGGTACCCTTACCCTGGCTCTGCTGTAATGACAGAGCTGACACTGCTGTCTCAGTTACACATACAGCTTGATGGCCTCCATAGTGTTCACACTCTCTACTATTTGTCCGAACATACGCAGCTGTATGTTAAGACAGCTGCTACAGACCTGCCATACCTCTCAACCCCCAAGGGATCCAGACAAAACCATACATAAAGGGTGGGGGCAAAGGTCCAGTGACAGGGACATGTTTCACAGTTTGCCACTACAAAGATTGTGAGCTGATAGAATACCAGTTACTGCAGCAGCATGCATATTCTGATGGGTATGTCTTCTGACACTCACATGTCTCTCTCTCTCTCTTTACTGACCACAGCCCACAATGTTTACCAATGAACTGCCAGATAATCACAATATCATGGTACAATGGTCAAACATATCATGCAAAACTGTGGACATACTTCATAAATCTTAACAGTGGACAGTATTTGTATCTACCCTCTGTGATGCTGTAGTCTCCACACCTCAATAATGTCCACCTCAAGGACTAAGAAAGGGGCCAAGACCTACATGACGCCCTTAAGTATTGCACCGTGGTACCTTGTCATTGGCTAATAAAAGTGCAACCCAGCTGTTTTGGATGCAATTAGCAAGTTTGAGCCACACATTGGTGCATAGGCAATTGCCTGTTAATGAGCAATACCTACAAAAGGCAATCAACTGCTTATGAGGAACAGGTCTGTATGTTGCTTTACTCAGACAGATGATGGTTTTGCAAGCTGTTTGCAGAGGTTCTGGTCAAAATAGGATTACTTCACTCTGCCAGGTATGTACTACATGTCCCATATAATGGGATGCAGATGGGAGGATGAAGGTATGTGGAATAGGGATTACAAATATAGGCCTTTAGTACATCTATGGTATTGACATGTTGGTGATACTCTGCTGTCAAACAGCTACAGGCAAGCCTATCAACTGTCCCTTCTTTGAATCAAATCACAGATCTGCCCATGTTACTCCCTCCTACAATGGCCGGTGTAGGAAAGTTACTGGATTATGAGTTAGACATATTGAGGCACATGTTCACATGCCAGAAACATCTGCGTAGTGGAGAGGTATGATGTCTACAGGGAAGATATAATACAGCAGATTTACATTGCTGTCTGTTATTGTGGTACACTGATGTTGCCTGATTGTCCCCATATAGTTGTAATAGCACACAGCTATTTGTCTAACAGTGGTTGTATGATATAGCAATGGGACTTTGCTCATAGGGGACACACCACAGTAGACTGCAGTGATGGGTGTAGAGACATATAGCAGACTCTGTCACAGCACAAAGGGGCATAACCGGTATTGCTACTATCTTGGTGACAGCCAAACATGTAGTGTGTTGATAGACTGCAGGGTATGATGTGAGGCAGCAGTGAGTAGTGCAGCCCATTTTGGTTGTGCAAGGTCTGTACATCATGGACATCCACATATCTGGCCATGTAATATGTTCCCCTGTTGTTGTCTTTGAGGTACAATGTATAGATAGAGATATCCTCCATTTTCATCTGCAGAAAATGACACTATAGTGGATGTCCTCAGACTCAGCCATCACATCCTGCTGTCAAGGGGTGGCCACAATGAAGAATAGTGGGCAGCATTATGGGCCAACCTTGTGGGGGCTGTTAATGATATTGGCCAACAGGACAGGACCTACGATCAGGTTTGACACTGGGCCAAAGAAATGGTCAATGTTGCACATCAAAGGCCAGCTGCTGCTGTCAGGGATCATGCTGCCACCAGTGGAGGACCTGCACAATAACCATTCTCAGCCACTGAGGAATTCCTGGTGAACCTAGGATCAGCCCACAGCTCCCAGCCAACCATCACATTATACATCCTGGAGGATGGTGCCACAGTGTCCACCTCAGAGGAGCATCCAGGTAAGCCATCTCTGTTCACCAGTATAATACATTTGTAGTCATTGTGGCAGGCTGTACAGACAGTACATGGGTGTCAAGTCTATCTGCATTGGGGGGGGGTGGCTTTTCACCACCGTTGTGCACACATACTTACAATGGCAGCAATATAGCCAGTATCACATTAGTTAATGTACATGTGGCTATACACACATATTCCCATAGAACTAACTGGTTTCTCAGTAGTCGCACTAAAATATGAACCCCTGTGACTAGCACTTGCTCTAGAACCTGATGGAAAGTACTAGGATGTCTTAAACTGATACAAGCACTCAACTCACCTTGTTAATAAGGAGAAATTAATCGTAGGCACTAAACAGCCTATAATTGCAAAGTACCTTGCAAAGGTAAGGGAAAACCACTCTTGTACTTTACAAAAAAAGCACCTAAACAGGCATGTCCAAGGGTTACCTTCTGGTGACTTCTCCAGTCCACCTGGTGAATCTGGCCATACTGGGGCAATGCAGCAACTGCCTCATGTACACAGACAACCCTCTCCTCCTATCACCCAACACTACAACCTGTGAGAGATGCACTTACATAGCCAAACTGGAAGCAAAGCTCTCTCCAGCCAAGATTGTGCTAGACAGTCAAGAGAAGAAGGTTAACACCTGCACTACACCTCAAGCAAAACATGGCCCTTCAAAACCCACACCATCAACACCCACATATAGCAACACTAAACCCACATATGCGGAGGCCCTTCACATTAACCTGCCCAAGCAACAAGGACCTCTGAAGCTGAAATGCAAACAAACACCAGTCACAATGAAAGTGACACATAACTCACAACACCAGTGTGCCACACAACAGCCCGTAAAGCAAAACAACGTACCCAACACTTTAGTCATAGGTAACTCTATAATCAGGGACACTGATGTCCCACTTACCAGGCTGAGCAAGGAGAAAATTACAGTCAGCTGCCTGTCGGGTGCCAGGATCCACCACATAACACATGCACTCAAGTCACTCCACAACAAGAACAAATACGACTCGGTCATCGTCCATGTTGGAGTGAATGACTTGAGATGTACCTACCTGGACTAAATGAAAAGAGACATGGAAGACCTCTCGGATCATGTGGCCCAGGCAGGTATGACCCTAGTCCTGAGTAGCATCCTGCCTTTGCCCAGAATGATACCACAGTATAAGGACAAAATGATTGACTTCAACAATTGGCTAAGCTTCTGGGATCATTCAAAGGGGATCCAGTATCTGTCTGCCTGGGACAACATGATTGACAAACCACGATGCTTTGCCAGAGATGATCAGCACCTGTCACCCCTGGGATTCAGGTTACCGTCTAAAGCTCTTGCCACCCCTATAGTTCCTTTTTTTAGGCAAGATCAAAGGACAAAACCACCACTGTAACAGATACAAGCATGCAAAATCTGAAGGTAATGCTATTCAATGCTAGAAGTCTAAACCTCAAAATGCACTCTCTCGAGGCACTCCTAAAAATGGAGTACCATCGATATCTGTGCAGTAACTGAGACCTGGTCCAAGACTCCAGAGAGCACCCCTGCAATACCAGGCTACAACTCTTACCACACTTTTCTGCCACCAAACCAAGACCAAAACACTAAAGATGGAGGAGTGTCCATATTCACCAAGGATATTCACACCTCCAGGCTAGTTGCCCAACACAATGCATCTGAAATTCTCCAGGTGCAATTAACACTAGGTAAGACTGCAATCCAAATTGTAGCTTGCTACAGATCCCCCACCATGCCCCTAGATTCTCACTACACCTTTCTAAACATACTGGAAAATATTAAGATGCAACCAAACACCCTAATACTGGGTGATTTCAACTATCCTGCCATTAACTGGAAAAACTACTCGGGTACCAACAACTTTTCCCAACGGTTCTTGGAATTCATAAATTCCAATGCTCTGGATCAACTAATCCATTGCCCCACCAGGGGCTCCAATATCCTAGACCTGGTCATTACCAGCAAGGGAGATAGATGCTCCACACCAGTGGTCACCCTCTCATTGGTCAGGTCTGACCATAAGCAAATCACCCTTTACATCCACATCCCACCCCGACCACCCAGTAAGGAAACCTCTGTAAAAAACTTCTCCAAAGCCAACTTCATGCTACGTAAGTCAAAAGTGACAAACTTCATGGTACCCATGCAGACGGGAGCTGAAAGTTCGACTGCTGAATCTTACACTAAGGCACTGTACGAGCACATCCACTCATGCATGAATTGTGCCATCCCAAATAGAACCAAGATACTCTCTTCCAAAAAAAGGAAACCAATCTGGTGGTCCCCTGCCATAAGCAAACTATGCACAGAAGGAAGAAACTGTTGCAGAAAAGAGGAAAATCCCAGGATGCAAAAAACTCCCTTACCAGCCTCAGTAAGAAGCTGAGATCCCTCATAAAATCCTCCAAAGCTAGTTACAAAAATAAAATTGCCAAAGATTCCGAAGACAATCACAAGGCATTCTACAGTTATGTCAAGAATCTAAATGGCAATGCTCAGATCTGCTCTGAGCTACAACAGAATGGCATTAAATATACTGATCCCAAGGATATTGCCAGTATCCTGGCAGATCGATTTAGTGCCAACTTCACCCCCCTCTCACCCCCTAAAAGGCCCATCTCAATACCAAAAGACTGCCAAATTCCGGTAATCATGGCCACACAGGTAGGAACCACACTCTCCAAAACTAAGAATACAGCATCCATGGGACCAGATGACATCCTGGGCTGTGTACTACATAAACTACAAAATGAACTGGCACCTCACCTAAGTGTCATGTTTAGTGATAGACTCACCTCAAGCTTCGTGCCCAATGAGTGGTGCTCGGTTACAT
The DNA here is from genome assembly GCF_019279795.1 of Protopterus annectens. Classification (NCBI taxonomy): domain Eukaryota; kingdom Metazoa; phylum Chordata; order Ceratodontiformes; family Protopteridae; genus Protopterus; species Protopterus annectens. The sequence goes on from NC_056741.1 coordinate 1,044,652,811, forward strand.
TTATCCCACTCCACAAGGGGGAATCCACTTTGGATCCCGGGAACTACTGTCCCATCAGTCTGAAACTGATCTGCAAGGACATGGAATGTATTATCATGGAACTTGTAAACAAAGACATTGGCAACCTTCAAACACTGGACCCCACCCAGTTTGGGTTCATGAAGGGCCGATCTTGTCTCCTGAACCTGACTGACTTCTTTGAATCAGTCTCCAGAGCTGTGGACGAAAGTAAGGCGACCCACACAGCCTATCTGGACTTTGCCAAGGCCTTCGACACCATCCCCCACTCTGGAATCATAGATAAACTTACTAAGCTGGGCATAAATCCCTACGTCACTCAATGGGTTGCCAACTGGCTTACTGACAGAATCCAGACTGTAAAAGTAGCTGACTCCAAATACAGCTCCAGACAAGTGACAAGTGGAGTACCTCAGGGTTCAGTCCTGGGGCTGCTCTTGTTTGGCATCTACTTCTCTGAAGTACAGGACAACACTAAGGGACTCTGGCTAACAAAGTTTGCAGATGACTGCAAACTGGGAGCCATTTCTGAATCCCCAAATGATGTGGATATTCTACAAAAGGGCCTTACAGAAACAGATTCTTGGTGCCAGAGTCATAGGCTCAAGCTTAATGCCAAGAAATGTATAGTTATCCCCTTTGGGAAAAAACATGTACCCATGAATTACCACATAGGTGGCAGTACACTAAACACTGAAAGTGTGATGAGAGACTTAGGGAAACAGGTGGACAGTGGTCTCACCTTCGATAACCACATCACCACAACAGTCAGGAAATCCTTCTATGTGGCACATCTCATCACTAAGAACTTTTCATCCAGAAAAAAGGAGGTCATTGTCCCACTGTACTCATCCCTCATTAGACCCATTATAGAGTACAACGCCCCATTTGGTATGTACCCCACAAGACATCTGCAACAAATGGAAAGGCCGCAGAAGTACCTCACTAAAAGAATCACAGGTCTAAAACAGATGCCATATGCTGTCCATCTAAAAAAATCCAGCTATACTCAGTCGCATATTGTCTACTCAGAGGCGATATCTTAGGTTCATAGGTTCATAGGTAGGTACTAGGCTATCAGCCCAAGGGCTTATGTAAGCCAAGCCAACAAGGTTCCCTGACTTACACTACCCAAGAAAGTTATTTTCCTGTGCCACTGTCGGGCAGAGACACAGAAGTGATCCCCAGGGTGTATTTCCTATTTCCCATCCACTCATCAAGATTTTTCTTGAAAAGAGTACCAATGAAGAGCTTTGCTTGATATAGATGGGTAGCCTGTTCCAGAGTATGGGAAGTCTCTGGGACAGGAATGTATCCCTCCAGCATGTCCTGCTTATTGTGGTGACATTTAGGTCCCTAGAGCATGTAGCTCAGATGGATTGGGATTTCTTTAGGTGTAGCATGTCCAACAGCTCTGGGTTTGACATAGCTTTATATGTTAGGCAGAGATCACTTCAGAGTAGGTGATATGCTATGGAGTAAAGCTGGAGTTTTTTGAGGCAGTCAGTGTAGGGCATTTGTCTGAGGCTAGTAATCCTCTTTGTGAGGTACTTCTGTGGCCTTTCCAGCTGCTGCAGATGTCTTGTGAGGTACATTCCAAAAGGGGCATTGTACTCTATAATGGGTCTAATGAGTGTCAAGTAGAGGGGAATAATGACCTCTTTTTTCCTGGATGAGAACCCTTTTATGATGAGATGTGCCATGTAACTCCTGACTACTGTGGTGATGTGACTATCAAAGGAGAGGCTACTGTCCACCTGGGTCCCAAGGTCTCTTATCACGCATTTGGTGTTAAGTAGATTGCTGCCTATGTGGTAGTTCATGGGTACAGAGTTTTTACCAAAGGGGATGGCACTGCACTTTTTGACATTGAACTTGAGGCCATGGCTCTGACACCAGGCATCTGTCTCAGAGAGGCCCTTCTGTAGGATGTCCACATCATTTGGGGACTTGACTATGGCTCCTAGTTTGCAGTCATCTGCGAAATTCGTTAGCCAGAGGCCTTCTGTGTTAGCCTGTATTTCAGAGAAATAAATATCAAACAGGAGACGTCCCAGGATGGAACCCTGTGGTACTCCACTTGTCACTGCTTTGAGGTCAGATTTGGAGTCTGTAACTTTTACAGTGTGGGTTCTGTCAGAGAGCCAGTTGGCAACCCATCTTGAGAAAGTAGGGATTTATACCTAGTTTAGTGAGTTTAGCTATAATTCCAGAATGGGGGATGGTGTTGAAAGCCTTGGCGAGGTCAAGATAGGTTGTGTGAACCACCTTACCCTCATCTACAGCTTTGGTATCTGCCTCAAAGAAGTCGATCAGGTTCAGGAGGCATGATCTGCCTTTCATAAACCCAAACTTGGTGGGATCCAGAGTTTGGAGGTTACCAATGTCTTTATTTATGAGTTCCATGATGATACGTTCCATGGCCTTGCAGACCAGGCTCATCAGGCTAATAGGTCGATAGGTCCCGGGATCAGTGGTGGCTCCCCCTTTGTGGAGTGGGATAACTGTTGCTGTGTGCAATTCAGTGGGCACAAGCCTAATGCAAGGTTATTATTGAACACTGCTTAACATACAAGGCCATGTCAAACTCTGAGCTGTTGGACATGCTCCACTTAAAGAAATCCCAATCCCTCAGAGCCACACGCTCCAGGGATTTAAACCTTGTCATCACAATGAACAAAACATGCTGGAGGGATAGGATCCTGACCCAGAGACACCCCATACCCTGAAATAGACTGCCCATACATGTCAAGCAGAGTGCCTCCTTGGCCCTCTTCAAAACGAACTTTGAAGATTGGATGGGAGATAGGAAATTCACCCCGGGGATCACATCAGTCTCCCTGCCAGACAGTGGTCCAGGGAAGTAAATATTGTGGAAAGACATATTTGGGGAGTTGTTTGGCTAGGCTTGTATAGGCCACAGGGGCGATAGCCTAGTACCAACCTATGAACCTATAACCCAGCAACATTTGGTGTTGCTGACAATACCGCTCCCTCACTGTTTCACAGGTACATCAAGTGTGGCCAGAGGTCATGGTCCTGTACCTGGTAAGTGTCATACTGTTGTTTTGCCTGAGCAGATATACCCTATCAATGTTATGGGCTGCCATTTTGTCTTTTGGACAAGTGTTCTGCTTAGCTAGAGCAGAATAATTGTATGTTCCATTTCGGAGCAGTTAACTACAGTGCATTGTCTAGGGAATGACAGGTGTGTATTTGTGCAAACATTAACGTGTTTGTACCTATAGTTATGAACAACTACACAGCTTGCTGTGCATGAGGCAATTACTCCAAGATGCCCATTCAGACACAATAGGGAGAAGGTACATACCTGAGGAAGTGGTACTACAACTGACATAGCATTATCAAGATAGGTGTACTGGGTTTAATGTGCATTTCTGTCACATACACTGTCATACTGCATACTTCACAGGTCTATTGAACTGGCAACATTACTCAGATTTAGCTGACGTGCATGTTATACAGGGCCTTGTTCTGTGTATGTTGTTGTGAGTGTGTGTGTTGTGCATGGGATCATACATGAGACGATGTGGGACATGTGATGCAGTTGTGGATCCTCATCTGTATGAGTCTATGTGGATTACCAAAAATAATAGTGCAGGTGGTAATGTACTGCTTTTGTCTTGCTTCTCACAGGTGAACAGGGGTCTGTCTGTCTCACAACCTCATGTCAGTGTCTCATCAGACTCTGATGATGATGGTGGCCACAGTGAGGCACAGGTGCGGTTGGTATTTGAATCTGTCCAAGAGGTTGACATCCCCCTTCTGCCCCCATTGTCCTCACACACAGTCAGTATGCTCACACATACCCAGTCACCAGAGGCCACAGATATTAGACAGTCAGAGGGTGGTAGCATAGCACAGGACAATGTGAGAACTATGACATCAGGGAGTGTAGACACTGGCCATAGCCAGAGAGCTGGTGATGTCCCACACAGGCAGATTGACAGGGATGCTTGAAGGAGGATTACTGCCCATCCACTTCCTGTTGGAGTTGCCACATTGTGATTGACTGACCGTATGTTTTGGGCTGTCATGGAGGCACAGGCAAGAGCTGAACACAACACCAGATGAATGCTTAGGGTTATGGATGCAGCACAGTCTGACATCTGTGACTGCTTCCACCGCATTGGTGATGCCATGGAAGTAGTGGACAGGTGGTGGGCTCAGACAGTGCCTGTCTTTGAGTGCACATTATCTGTGCTGGAACACGTGGGTGGGGTTGGGCATCAGACACGTGGACATAGGCCACCAACACCATCTGCTGGTAGTCCACATGGCCATGCACACTCATGTTCCCATAATGTCAGCACCTCTAGCGCTATGGAGGGAGGTGTGCTGTCCACACCATGACATGACAGGTCATACGCATGTGGTTCAGGGCAGTCCCATGGGGACACAGTCCCAGCTGACAACAATGACAATCAGGCACTAGCACCGCATCTGACATTGGGCATGGTGCTGCCCATGCTACTCATGGAGGATCCAGTTCCCATGTTTGTGACCGGAAGTATCCACTCTACTATGTATGGTCCACAGCTGTCCACCATATGCATGTGTAGGGCTAGCACTGTGATTGACCATGTACATGTACACACTCAAACACCACTGTTCTATGCTGGTCACCTACAGACACACACAGCACCACTCCATGACCCATGTCAACATCACCCCTTTCTGACTCACACACATGCTGTCAGCTGTTCGGCACAGCCGAGGCCTCAAACACCACCACACCACATCCTGTGCATGTGATGATACCTGTGCCACATCCCTGCCATCCATGCCATCGATGCGGGGACCTGCATATATGTGTCTGATGCACAGGGTGACCATATAACATTACATGTGTTTGTGTAGTGCTGTAGTGTTATGCCATGGCAGTTGTTGTGGGCCACGACAGGTACTGTATGCTGGCATGTGTCAGGAGTACACATCAAACGTTGTGTATCTTTATTGCCTGATGGTATACTGGTGGTAGTGTTACAAAATAACTGGTGTGTCAAGGACCTGTGGTTGTTTTTGTCCCAGGAGTCTGAGTGGTGCAACTATGGACACATGGCAGAAATACAGTGCACAGGATGGCAAGGCAGCACAGCAGAGATATGATGTCAACAAGGTATGCCAGTATATGTGCATGGCTCCCTAGGTGCATATGTGTAGAACATTGTGTCATGGACAATGGAGACAGTCAGCATCAACATGCTGTCAACATTCCTGTGACACACTCTACTACCCTTGATACATGTCACCTGGGTAGTCTGCACGTACAACTGTAGATGATGGCAGACATCAATTATGCTTATGTAGAGGAGGGCAATTTAGGGCCAGCATCTAGCAACAGGACCATAAAATGCATAACCAACACACAGGGGTAGGCCACATGGCATGTCTCTAGTGGTGTTGGGGACATACTTACACACACACACACACAGTTGGATGTTGTGAGATTAGAACTCCTATGTATCTAGTATTGCACACTATAACTCTCAGTACTTATCGTGTGTGCTATGCTGTTTATTTCCTACTACACTATCAGCCAGTGCTCTTAAGGTGGATGACATCAGCAGACCTTGTAACAGAGGCCACTGTTGAGTCCAGCAGCTAGTCAGTGGGCGTAAAATAACCATTGCAGAGCAAAAGCCCATAGGGACTTTTCTGAAGTGCTGCATGGGTATATATTCACAGACACACAGACACACACACACACACACACACACACACACACACACACACACACACACACACACACACACACACACACACACACACACAGTTGGTTGCTGTGGGATTAGAGCTCCTACCTATCTAGTATTACATACCCACAGTACTTATCACATACCACACTGTTTATCCACTGCTACACTGTCAGCCAGTGCTCTCAAGGGGGATGACAGCAGGCCTTGTAGAGTAGGGAATTTAGAGGCCAGCAGCCAGTCACAGGGCCACAAATGCATACCGTTGCAGAGAGACAGAGCATATGAGCATGCCCATAGTGCTGTGAGGGGATATATTGACACACACACCCACACACACACACACACACACACACACACACACACACACACACACACTTGCAGGATGTAAGATTAGAACTACCTAACTAGTATTACACACTACAGCTCACATTACCTATTGCATGTACTACAGGTTATGTCTTTTATATATGTTGATGCAGGCACAGTACTTGTGGAGGACACTAAGTGGCATGTGTGGCCTGCATAGTGATACTGCTTAGTACTGTTGTTGTAATTAGTGTCCTAGGAGTGGAACACCTGGTCATATCCCTGCTATGTGTGTACAGCTACCAGTATGGCCATGTGTGGCTGTTTGCAGTTTGATAGGCAGACATGTGGGCAGGGACAATATGGCCTGTCCAAGGAGTGCATTACAACCATTGTATATTACACTACCTGCGTACCTATGTCTTGTACATATCTTATCATATATACTGTATATATATATATATATATATATATATATATATATATATATATATTTGTGTGTGTGTGTGTGTGTGCAACATACTGATAGAGACTCTAATCAAGTGTGAGGGAGATAGGGAGAGACATGTATGTATACGTAGCTGTCTGTCTGTACAGACATATGTCCACATAGCAGGTCTTAAAGCAGATGAGGCAACAGACATGGGCTCAAGTTAAGTAAGTATAGCAGCATGCCTAGTGTGACTGTCAGTACTTACAAGGTGACTCCAGGCCAGATCTACCTGTACTCCAGTCCAGGATTTTGAGTGCTTCAGCCTTTTGATTACGAATTAAAGTAAAAACCTTAATTGACTAAACACATGACTATGTCATGGGATATTCATGTGCGGGCATGCACCCATACTCTCACACACACACACACACACACACACACACACACACACACACACACACACACACACACACACACACACACACACACAAAACAAGTAAATATTGTATACAAGGAATACTATGTATAACATGTATGTTAGAAGACTACATTAAATAAAAGTTGCATATCACAAATAAAGTTTTGCCGATATAATTTCTAAAAGACTTGACACAAAGACTTTTTTAAATTAAATTAGGTGACTGAGTGGCATTTAAAAGTAATTGCTACAGTGATTCCCTTATTCTACCTTGATTTGCTAAGCTATTCCTTTTCTGTTTTTGTCTTTGTTCTTTAAAGAAAAAAGCAATCTCTTAAACTCCCTGCAACTTATCACCTGTGTGTTAAGAGAATCTTTCTTACCTGATTTTACATATGTCATTCTCATGTTCAATAAATCATGCAATGTAGTGGTCTCCCAGTCTTTTCTACATAAAAAGAACCATAGGAACGACAAACGCCAGTTAATGAACACCTGGTATATTGTAATCAAAAGAAATGGAGTATCCATCAGGTAAAAAGCACTCTGGCTTGTTGCATATCTCAAAAAAAAAAAAAAACACAAATCACCAGAAACTGGAAACTTGAAAAAAATGGGTAGCTGTTTGATTATGAACTGTTCCTTAGAAGGCAAAAAGCCAAGGTACAAGAATAAAATTCTACTGGTAACTTCTACCTGCAGCCATTTGTTCTTTTAGTGGATTAATTCCATTTTTTTTGCACATCTCTCTCAAGCTTACTTAATATCCTGTCTGAGACACACTTTTGGGGTTGAGAGTTGGCATAATAGGGTTTTGGAGTTGACATAATGGTTAAGGTGATCACCTCACAGGTGAGAGGTACAGGGTTTGTTTCTCACTAAGGGAAACTGGCTAGGCTTAAAATACTCCACAAATGCAGCTAGCCTAGTACTTACATGTGAACCTATGAACCTTGAACATATGAAATGTTGGGAACTGGTACAAAGGGTCCAATGACCAAAAGAATTGACTTACATATACTATGCCCGGGATGCCATTTATTGGAATATTCCCCTTTCCCTGAGGGATGGCGCTCTCAATGTTGGTATATATAAGTTCATGGGGTGTTTGGGGTGCAGGGGGCTGTGCCAAAAGGCATTTATAGGAGAAAAATGATTTTCAAAATTTGCTCTTCTTCTGTGTTTTTAATATGTTGGCACTCAGCATTTTGAGTGATGATATTTCAGTAGGGATAATAATATTCTGGTATCCTGGTACCACTACTGAGGTGCCATCATTAACGTAAATACAAAAATTTCACCTTCCATACTTTTTCACCATCCTCTCTTTAGCTATTTTCTTTTACTTTACTCTCCACATTGAGATTAGAAACTTGTTTAATATTTTGTTGCTGTAAAAAAATTGGCAGCTGCCCCTACCTCTGTTTCAAATCATAACTAAAAGCAATCTCCTATTTTTTAATGATAGTCTTAATTTTATTGGCATCACTGGAATAAGACAAAAAATCCTCAGGTGTGTCACATTTTGTACTCATACTAAAATAAAGGAAATCTTTATAATTTAAAATTGGTACAAATCTGTTCATTCTCCCTTGTTATGTTTGTATGTGCTATAGTCCTTAAAATTTTCAAGGGGTAGTGTCTCATGTAATTCATCGTTGTTAGACACATCATCATCAGTAATAAGTCTTGACAGCCTAACCATTCAGTCTTAAACAAGGCTAGATTTCTCTTTACAGGGATGAAAGCTAACAAAATGCAAATATTCATGGGAAAAAGTAGGATTTCTATAGCTTGTAGATTGAAAACAACCCTGTAGAAACTCCATATATATTTCACATCTAAATAATCTATTGAATCCCTGGGGCTTTTGTGTGTGTAAACTTTAAAATATGCTGTTGGTGAAAAACAAAGTAAAAACTTATCAAATTCCTCATAGCTACATTACTATAGATTAAAAATATTGTCAAGGTAACGAGAATAAGGTCGATATCACAAGATCCAAGCTTTAGGTAGTCGAATACCTAAAGCTTGATCATTAAATATCAAAGTCCAAAACTGTAAACAGCTGTTTCCACACAGGGAAACAATTTGGCTGTTGTGCAGATTTTGCCCTTTTCTGCAATGTAGAGTGATCTTGGAGTTGGTCTACTTAGTTGGGGGGGGGGTGTTGGGAGCAAAGCCCCCCACTTGATTTGTGTTTAATACTTTTTTTTTTTATTTACACAATGGAATTATTTCCCTGTGTAGAAACAGCTGTTCACTATTTTTGGACTTTGATATTTAGTGATCGAGCTTTTATTCAACTACCTAAAGCTTCGATCGTGTGATATAGACCCATGCAAATACATATTTATATATTTCCTGTAGTCTGGGGCCAAGACAAAGTTGTCTTTCCAATGAGATAGTACAATATTAGCATAAATGTGAGCAGCTGGTGCACTCCTTGCTACCCTAGAACCTGATGAAAAAAATTCTTCCTCACATATAAAAAATGGTATGCATAAAGTCATATAAAAATCTTGCTTCCACATTAGATGAGTTTTGAAAGTTAGAAATAGACTCAGTGAATCACTGCAATGATGCCATGAATTAGTATGGTAAATGACAAATCAACCACATCAATAGCTACAAAACATTAAGATGGGGGTAAATAAAATAAGTAAAGATTGCTTTAAAATATGTCAGCAACCTTTTAAAAACATTCACACCAAAATAGTTCTTTAATTTTCTATTTAAAAAATTGCAAAAAAATTCAGTCTTGGACCCACCTGCATAGTCTATCGGTGTAAGTAGTGGGCCTCTGACATTCTTATGTTCTTTCATTACTCCCAAAATGGTGGGAATGATTGGATCTTTTACTTTCAGAAAATTAGATTGCTGTTATTTAATCCATCTTATTTACATCCCCTTTCTACCATTTTTGGATATAGGTGTGGGGGTGTCACTTCAACAGTGACAATAGCATTTTGCAGTAATACATTTTTTTAAAAGTAGTCTATCTTGCGTATGCCATATAAACTTCATTTTTAGACACTAAAGTATAAAATCCCCCTTCATGAGTACCTGTTGTATTTATTAATGTAATCCTCCACTGAATCCATTAAAACACTCTTCCATCTCTGTCAGGTTTCTTTACCAACACAGAATGGTTATAAGGTAATTCAAATAAAAGATTATTTTCTTCCCAAGTTAAATTGGATGTGAAAAAAAAACATTCTCTTACTGTGCATTTCTCTTAAATTGATTGTCAAAGATGTTACAAATATTCAGTATCAGGATGTAGGTGGGACAGTTCTAAAATAATGTCAGAACTAAAACATGCTACATTATTGTTCTCCATAAGTAGTTCAAGATTTAATTTATGAGAGAAGAGTTTTAAGTCAGTCAGTAATGATTCAATGTCTGCCCTCTTCTTCGGGACATACATAAAAACCTCTCTTAAAGTAGTGACATTTTTATCAGTTATTCAAGTCCAAAAGATTATGACATAAGAAGTACGGAATCATACTTTTGGCTAGTCTTTTCGAAGTATCAATCAGCATAACTGAATGGAAGTACCCATGGACAGATTGTTTTGCTGCAGCCAGTTCCAAAATAAGGAAAAAAAATCTTTTTTGAGTTTGTGGACACCTGTTGGGAAAAGTTGTGAATGAAGAAAATGCTATATCATCAAAATAAAGAGTGGCATTAAGCACTGGCAAACATATATCTATAATGTCATGCTTTTTACCCTTGATTAAATACACCAGGCTGAGCCTGAATATAGTACATCAGTGCTTTAACTTGATCAGCAAATCAATAAGTAAATATATAACTGTACTGAAAAAAGTAGAGGACCTATAACAGAAGCTTGTGTTACCCTAATATAAATGATACAGTAATGCAAAATGTTCTGCTGTGGAGATAACTTTTGAACTACTAAGTGACTATGCTGGAAAAATCCATAAAGATTGTCCTTAAATCAAGGAAGACCTCAGGCCCAAAACTTTGAAGTAGCATTTCCAGTCCCATTACATTCCAGCTGCCTCTTTTTTAACACCTTTACTGATTTATCACTTAAGGCACAGGCAAGCATACATTTATATACAAGAAAACAAACCATTGCATTGTTACATTTGGTTTAAACAAATGGAATTGTCTCTCATTAGAGTCATTATATTTTCATCTTCATTAGAGTCATTACATGTATTTTATTTTAATTTTTGATGGATAATTATGTTTGTTTGACAGGATAATTATGGATAATAATTGATTTATCTAATTGAATGAACTGTGAGTTTTACTTCATGGTGGTTCCTTGCAGTTTATTTTTTCTTCAAGAAAACAAACCATGTTAACATGAGCACAGTTACAAAATTATACATCATAGATATTCTTTTATATAATTATAATCAATCCAACATTACATAAATTGAACAATTCCTGTTTTCTCTTAAACCCCACTCTTCCTCCAAAACATTATTCTGCATGTATTGTTCCTAAGATTCCATTTTTCTATGTAATTTGCTCCTCCTACTTTTTTCTAACGATCCCCTTTCCAGTCCTATTATCTCTTTTGTAATGTCCACTGCCTGAAATACAGTTGGTTTAGATTTTGATTTCTATTTTCTAGTAATTGCTTTTTTTGGTACCCACCAGAATTAAACTTAACAAAGCCTTATGTCTAGGCAATTCAAATCCTGTATCCCAGCTCAGAAAATAATTTCCTTAATTATGCCACCTTGAGCCCCCAATATTTCTGATAGAGAGCCCTGTAAGGAATTTTTAAAGTCTGTCAGCTCATTAATCTCTCAAAACATGTTTCTAGTTACCTTTCTTCCACCTTTACACTTCCAGCATTTGCCATCTACATGAGAAAAAAATCTTTTTTAAGTCTGTTTGGGGTATAAATATAACTATGCTAATACTTGCAAGCAAAAATCCTGTATCTTCTACACTTTGTTCATATTTGTATTGCATTCTCCCATTGTCTCCTTGTGAATTGCTTATCAAATCTTTCTTTCCAATCTTTTCTAACCCCCTCTGATTTTTATAGTTATTGTGCAATATTTTATATGCCCTACTAATTATCCCCTTTTTAACAGCAGCTTCTGTTCCAGATTCATCTTAAAACTTTACTAGAGCAGGTCTTTCACTTAGGATTCCCATGTCCCTTTCTCTTTGCCTATACTCTGATATCAGTCTCTGAGAGGGAAATCAGTCCAAATGTCTTCTTAGCCTCTTCCTATTCTATTACCTTTGCCTGTCTATTTAGTTGCTCCCAATAACTTCATTCCTTTGCCAGTTTTCTCCAGTAAATTCCATCCCCCTGTGATGTATTTTCTGTACCCCTAATTGTAGTCATCCCTAATGACAAAATCTCCTTTCTTAATTCTTGTGTAGACATAGTTCTTACAATACTTTCTACTTCTTTATGAATATATGGCTGTTGTTACTCCCCTTAAGGATCTGCATCCAACATCCCAGTCTCTCTGACTTCTTGAATTTCCTCCCTGCTTCATCATCATCCTTATCCACTTAGAATTATAGTTTTCTACTTGTGTTATGCATATAAGCCTTAACTATATAGCTCTAAAGTATTCCTTTAAGTCAAATAATCCTAAATCACATTTTTCTATTGTAAAGATCCTCTTCCCCTCCCAGATAAAAATCCTTCAACTCTTTATCCCTTACTGTCTATAATTTCTCCTCTGGTAGATAAAAGTATGCCTGAGGTGTATATAAAACTAAACAGACTAAAAGCATTTTCACTGCTTGTATCTTTCTATCAATATTGATAAACAAGAGCTTCCAGTTTCTCAGTATTTGTATTGTCTTTTGTTTAGTCTCTTAACACATATCCTTAGTTGCCATAACAGAATCCTTTTTAACTCATTCTCCTAAATGGTTCATTTTATCACGCCTCCATAAATATGGGTAATGGTAAGCAAATTCATGTGTGGATACATAGTTTACAGTTATATCATTTGTTTTGTCTTCATTAATTTTATATTCCCAAAAGACTTGAAACAGTCTCAGAAAGTTCCACAACACTGAGATGCCCTTTTCTGGTTTTATTAGGTACAAAATATTATTGTCAGCAAATAAAATTAACTAATCACCTTACCAATTATATCCTTGTATTTCTAAGTCCCTTATGTTCTTTGCCAAGAAATATAACACAAATAATAAAGGGGAAAGAAGACACAGCACCTAGTTCCCCTGTTCAGATACAACATATCAGAGAGGAACCTTCCACTTCAATTTTTGCCCCTGATCCTCATGTATTCTCCTAATTAACTTTATGACTGTATCAGGGAATGCAAATGCAAAAGCAATCCCAGCTTACTCTGTTGAATGTTTTCTTTGCACCAAGACTCACCAATAACAGTGGCATTTGAAAACATTCTGCTTCATTCTGGATAATCATTGTTCTATTAATGTTGTCAAATGTTTGCCACCCCTCCACAAAACTACACTGATCCATATGTATCAACATCTTTGTCATTCCTTTAGCTATTATAGACATAAACATTTTATAATCATAACAAAATATCGGAGAATACCCTGGCAGTGCAACGAACTCAGGAACAAATTCAGTTCTTTACTTACATTTAGTAACAGCCCATATATATAGCGCTAGCCAGTTTTATGCCATTAAAGTGTTTTAACTCATTGGATTATATCGTAGTGATTTTTTTACTTGTGGACTGTGGACTTTCTGTGGTGAGGTGATAACTGACCTGGAATACTATATAGTTTGCTGCATATTTAAAGGCAGTGATTTTTTACAAGTGGAATGTGGATTTTCTGTGGTGAGGTGAAAACTGACCTGGAATACTGAATAATTTGCCGCGCTTTTAATGGGCAGTGCATCTACATATTATTTACAAAACAACAGCAGGTACATTGCTTCCGAAATGGTGAATTAACGTAATGGCTGCTATACTATATGGGTTGTTTCTAATCAGCCTGTAACAGTTGGTTTTCTGTAATCATTTGGAAACCTTTGCTGCCAGTTTCCTGAGGTGTGGCCTCTTGTTTGTATTTCAACTAACTGTAAGTAAAGAACTGAATTCATTCCTGAGTTCGTTGCACTGCAAGGGCATTCTCCGATATTTTGTTGTTATTTATTCTCTACTGTTACTGGGGACGCCACACCTAACAGCTATTTTTTGTTTGATTTTATAATCATGATTTAAAATTGAAATGGGCCTATATGAAGCTCTGTCTGATGGGGTTTTACCCTCATTAGGTATTATAGCCATCACAGCTTTATTCCAGGATGTTGTTGCTTCCCTGCCTTTTAAAATAATGTTAAACAAAACAGTTTTATCACTTTCTTTGCTCATAGGTTCCAAACTTCCACTGGAATACCATCTATTCTTGGAGACTTTCCTCCAGACTGATTCTACATCACCATTTTAATCTCTTCTCCCCTATCTTAACTGTTGATTGTTGACCCTCATCTACCTCTAATCTTTGCATACCTAGGTCTTCCATAAATATTTCAATTTGTGCCTTTTCTTGATTTCCTCATGTTTCTGCTTTACGTAAATTTTCAAAAAAAATCCTCAAATATCTTTAATATTTCTACAAGATCTCAAGTTATTTTTCTTGTTATAGGCTCCCTAAGTTTGGCAACAACCCTTTCTACTATCTGTTTCCTAAGTCTTTGTGCTAAATTTTTTGTGCTCTCGAGTTATCAATAGGCAGTTGCTTAACAGCAATCTTTCTAAACATATACATATTATCCAGATAGTCCCTTATTTTCCCTTTAGCAGTCTGCAACTGCACCGTTTCTTGTTATGTGAGATCCCCATTATTCTGAAGTACTTTAACCTTTGTCAGCCTCTCTAAATAATTTTTGCTACTTCTTAACCACATCCCTTTTTCTTTAATGTTTGCCCTATTTTTAAATTTCACTTTCATTTTATCCCACTCACTAGCTATAAGTTTTGAAGAAATTGCTGTCTTCCCTAATAACTGTTGAATAATTACCACTTCTCATTCCTTAAATTCCTCTCTTTTTAACAGAGAGGTAAGAAAGTGTCAGTGACTCATTTCTACTTCATTACCTGTACATTTATCTTGGTTGTTATTGGCACATAGTTATTGGATGTGTGTGTGTGTGTGTGTGTGTGAGCTTTCAATTAAATGCACATCTCCCTGTGAAATATAATTCCTTTCCAGTCTAGCTCAGTTATTATACCTTGGGGAATAATATGCAAATTCTGCCCAATGTCCTACTGCTAAATTTAAAAGTCAACAAAATTCCAATTTTTCTCATCCTCTTTTTCTTGTAAAGCCATATTTCATAAATGTGATTGATGCTTTATAGTCTCACACTTACTCACTAGTTTCAGTGTTGCTGGTCTTCTTCCTTTTCATCTCCATCTCCATCTCTAAATCCCATACTCTGGTTCAGGTCCAAGGCACTCCCAATTTTTCAAGTCAACAACTGTGCTTTTTTCTGTCTCAGAAGGATTTTCTTTTGACATGTTGGAAAACATTCCAGTGGCAAAATCTCTCTCTGAGCTTTGTTATCACAAGAATAATAAGCAGCATCCCCTTCTGTTTGGAAGGTCAGTATTTTTCTTGGACACACTTTTGTATTTCCACCTTACCCTGTTTTGCACAAAAATGACTTTGATCCTTCAAGAAAAAATATTCTGAAGACAGCTGGATTCAGCAACCTGAAACTCACACCTGCCTCTTGACATTCTCTGATTGCTGGGATAAATTTGCTTCTCTTCTACTTGATATACAGTGAACAATCATTTTCCACAAATTCTCTACTATTTCCAATGTTTAATATGTTGCCCTTCTACAACAGTTTTGTCAGGATCATCTCTTTCTTTTGGTATGATTGCATCCTTGCTAATACAGATTTTGGTTGCTTTCTCATGACCAGGTATGGAACATACACACAATGAGTCCTTTCAATTAACAAATCCTGCTGTGGAGTACCAGGGCTTTCATAAAATTAATACAGTCTGATACTTCCAGTTTCTTTGGTGCAGAAGATAATCTCAGGTTTTCTCTGTAAGCTCTGTCCTATAAATCTACCATTTTGCAGTAGTTCTTATTGAGCAGTCTCATACTCAGTCAGCCTTTTCTTCATTTTGACTTTGAGTTTTTGCACTTTTATTAGTTCATCTGAATAGCTTTTTAAAGCTTCTTCCATTTTTCCAGCCTTTTGTTATTTGAGCTGATATACTCCTTTAATGTATAATTTATTTTAATCTGCTCTGAGCACATTTGACTTATTTTTCCCTTTAAATTACTGGAACCCATCTCTTGTACCAAAGCTAGGGCTTGAACTGCTTTTTGCCGAAAAGCTGAAGCATTCTTCTCAGTCAGTATCTTCTCCATCTATTCAGGCTAAGATGTAATACCTGCTAAGATTTGGCAGTGGTAAATGCAGGCTTTGGATGCACTAGAAGTTGTTGAAATCTTGACTAATGCATCCTTTACAAACTTTACTTGAATTTTCTGTATTTCTCTCCCTATTATTGCTAGTTACTGGGACTTTATGCTGCTCCCATATTAGGTGTGAGCTGCTTTAGCAAGATAGATGAAACTGGAGTTGTGTTCCTTATCAAAGGTACCTTAACAGACAAAAAAAGTCTTGATCATGTTTATTTTCCTGATTAGAGCAGCATTTCTTCAAATGAGGTAGTGTACTGTACTGGAAACACGCCTTGGTTTTGATAAAGTCCTTATTTATATACTATGGATGAAAGCTCTTAACCTTCATTATATATTTCTGATGATAACCTGCTTTGGCCTTTTTTGAATGTAATAAAGGCTTTAACATTCTCACCTTCACCCTCCACACATCCATACAACACACCTCCCTAATACAGTACGCATATGACTCCTCACTCATTTGCACATCTGAAAACATGGCACACCTACAAAAAATTATGCAGGAAGCAACTGAAACATGGCTTTGTAACTCACAACTCATACTCAAGCCTAAAAAAATAAACTACTATTTTCCCCTAATCACTCTCCCAAGAAACAAAAACAAACTTTAAAGTCCTCTCTCTTGATAATATAACTGTTAAAGTCAGTTTTCCTAGCAAATTATGAAGGATGACAGTGGATGATAATCTTAAATTCAACCTGCATATATAAAATTGCATGAGAAAAACTCATCAAAAACTAGGGATGCTTTATAGAGCCAAAAGCTTTCTTCCTGACACAACTAAAGCTACACTTGCCACTATTTATCTCCTCCTCTTCTACTTACTTACGGCGCTCCCATCCTTATCAACCTTCAAACATTGCAAAAATCAAAACTTCAGCAATGCTATAAGAAAGTTACTAAATTTGTAGCAAATATCCCTTTCAGACCCCACCACTGTATAGCACCAAAAAGCCTAAATTGGTTATAACTACCCCAACTAATATATATATATATACAGCTTCCTACCACCTATAAAATTATTCAGACTCCTTCTGCTTATCCAGCATTAAATAACATTGACACAACTAAATTCCTAGTCAGTTATTATGATCCAATGACCAAAATATCCTGTCTGTCCACAAACCTATCAAATCTGCTGTGTAGTTTCTGTACTTGTACCATGTTGCTAAGACCTGGAACTCTTTATCTCTATCTGTCAGGTCAATAACCTCATTCCCATCCTTTAAAACAATTCAGAAAGTCTTCTTAGCCAAAAGCTGGCTCTGTTCTTGTTCAACATCAGAATAAACTATATCCCTAAATATGGGCAAATACCTGTTCACACCTTACATCTCCTTACTATCCCTTCTTCATTTGCTTCCTTAATTCTATCAATCTTCTATCTCTAAATATACCATATACTTGCTTTTCTCTCACTTCATAATGCATTTCCTGTTTGTATTATACTAACTTACCTTAAATTTCTCTATAAACTGTCTAAAATTTCTCTAACTATTAAATCATTGTGATATTACTTGTATCTATTCTTAACCGATGTTTTCATATTATGTCTAATTTTGTATAATTATTTACATTTAATAGTTTTTTTGTATTATTTTTAAAGATTATAACATTATTATTATTATCATTATTATTATTATTATTATTATTATTAAAATGTTTTGTAATACCTTGGAGCTTATCTCTCCAGGCCTCCACTGAAAATGGGCTACTATCTAGTCATACATTTCTGGTAATCAAATATAAACAAACAATTAAATAAATACATAAGAATTTTGGTTATTTGTACAGCTGATTGCATAACAAATTTTATTATCTAACAGGGTTAGGAGGCTCCATTAAAAATGACTCCTCTTAGAAAGCTTTAAGTGTAGAAACTACTTACAGCTATGTTTTGCCAATAGTCTATGTTATAGCAAAGTATCGTGAAAAGATGCAAAACAAATATTTCAGTAGCTCAAAATAAAACAGTGTGTACTAGAAGCGACCTGCTATTGCAATTCATTCATTTATTCATTCTTAAGTTACTTGCTTAACCCAATTCAAGTCAACCTGGTGACAATAACAGAGTCTACTGCAGTACTAAACTGACACAAGTTAGGGAAACTAATCCTGAGCAAGGCATCAAACCACTGTAGGCTATATGTGCACACTCACATATATACTTGGTATGCATGCTTACAGGCAATTTAGAGGCTCATCCAATTTACCAATTATACACCTTTGGGATATTGGGGAAACAGAAGCAGTCAGTGAAGGCCCACATGGACACAATGAATCATGTAGGGTTTACAAAGAGTGTTCAGTAGCCAAGAATCACACTCGAGAACCAAGGAGTATGAGATGCCAGTGCTAACTGCTGTACACCTGTGCAACCCAGAATTGCAGCTGTTTATTATGAATACATAAATAATAAGGAAATCATGCTAATATGTGGATCGATACTGGCCAATGTAGTTAGGGATTGAGTCTAAGTATCTCTGAGCAAGATTTTCTTATACTTTTCTAACAATTAAATCCATTCCAGCTACAGCTGTGGGAAAGCTGTTTGGTCCCTGTATAAATGAGCAAGAGCTCTGGAAGTATATGTATTCATGTAAGTGTGCTGTACTAAATGTATTTTACAAGTACTTCATAAACAAGTGTGTTTACAAGAACTTCATTATAACTTTACAAGTGCCATCTGGCATACTTAACTGGGAGCGTGCAGGCAGCTAGAAAACATCCGTATTCTAGGAGCCTTAATATGCTCTCAGAAAACAGACTATGCAGTATGAGTAAATCTGTACAACAGAAAATAGCTGCAATCATTTCTAATAAATCCTTATAAAATGTATTTTATTCTACTAGAAAACAGTTGCAATCATGTCTCATGAATCCTTATGGAATTTATTTTATTCTAGCTTTCCTGCAAAGTATAATTAAAATATTTTGTAATCTGAAAAAAATGCATTATATTTATATTGTCATAACATTGTTTCAACAGATAATTTGGTAGAATGAGCAAAACCTAAATGCATAAATGAACTAACACAACTGGTGATTTAATACAACGGATCATTAAAGGAGGTACACTTGAAAGTATGTCATAAAGCAGAAACAAATTCCTTTTGTTACAATATCTGTTAAATAACTTTTAAGCTACAAAGGATGCTAGTAAATTCAAACCCATGTAAGGTATAGAACTAACAGGTATCTAAAGTGCAAACAGGTATGAACAACAGAGAAACAAATGCTATATGCTATTTTTTTGAAATATATGCAGTGAAGTAGATAATGAGTGAGGTAAACTACCTTTTATTATTTGTTTATTTGGGAGGACATGGCAGCTTGATAATTTGCTTTCTCCCTTTGATCTCTCAGTCTCCCTTTCTCACTAATCAACTTAGCCCTCCTAGACAGGGAGCATGAACTTGACAGCACAGCTGATGGAGCATTTATCCTTCATCCAGGAGACAGAAGGAAGAATGAGCCATCTCAGAACAGAGGTGTCCTCACTACAAAGGGTTTCTCTATTAGCTGGTAATAATCCTCAAAGGGGCTGCCTTGTAACAGCATGTAGAAGGAGTTATACTTGTGTACTTCCTCACATGGTGAGCAATCATGGCTGTTCATCTCTTGGCTGCCACCAGAGGGAAATTCAGTAATAATATCTCCTCCTCTCTTCTGAAAAGATGAGTTGGATTTTGGCTGTTCAGTTTTTCCCCCTTTACCCCATCATCTGCTAAAAATTACACATTTTACAGGCGCTTTGGAGAAATATTCTCCTAGGAGAGGAGTGAGATTGGCGCTTGCAAGTTGAGGGTGAAGATTCAATTATTTATCAAGTCAACATCTGCAATCAAATGTCCATAAAAAATAATAAATAAAAGAAAGAAAAGCACCCACACAAATGATAAAGCTTTGCTGACGTTTGTATGGTAAGTCCTAAATGCTGACAGGCACTTTACACTTTATTAGTACACCAAGTGTAAGCCATAACTAGGCCAAGATGAATGGGGCAGCTGCCCAGGGCTCAAGCTGTTGAAAGACATAATTATCAGGTGCTGATAGTGTATTGCTGTAGCACCAGCACTGCATGCTGATTTACATTTTTGCATTTGTAGCAAATAGCAGAAAGTTTTTATTCTGATCTTCAACATGTTTTTTGTGCCTCCTTTACTTTAAGTTGGGAGGTGTCATTTATGTGAACTACTCAGGGTGCCACTTGACCTAGTTAGAGTTTTGCACCAAGTTTATACTGTAAGTCATATATCACTGTGAAATGTCCATGCTAAAATCTTGATGGTGATATAAGTGTGCCTTGTAGGCCCAATACATTAGTACTAGCTGGTGAATCTAAATAAGCTGAAATGACATATCTGTGTAATACTGTGGATTGACTGGCCACTTGCTTGCCATAGTTTGATAATGCGGCAATTACCTGTGGTTTTTACTAACTTAGAATCTACCAATAACTCAGAAGTACCAGATGAAGGGCATGTAAAAATTTTCACTTAGGAGATACTTACAACTTGTAACTACCAAGTAAAAGGCGCATGGAATGTACATAAGCTTGCATGTATTGCATATGTCTTGCTTTCCATTTTTCTTTTCCAGCTGGGTTTTGAATTTTATTTATTTACTTATAATTATTTACTTATTGAACTGCTGGTAATCAAGTAAGTGAACTGGTTCAAGGACCCTTTTTAGCTATGTCCCATGCCACATAGGCATAGACAACAGAGTATACTCAGAACAGAATAGACACAGACACAAATGCTAAAAAATAATTAAATAAGAAAAAATAAGCAGAGAATGAATACTAAAGTCAAGCAAACTAGTACACAAAAATAAGAAAACAAAATTAGAAAATGTTGGCAAATTGAGAGCAATAACTGGCTATAATTTAAGGACAAAGAGTTTTTGTAAGGTCACTCAAATGAAACAAAGTAAGATACAGAAGTACCATGGGATTCAATAACACCCACACTAAATTTAAACCACTCATAGTGGAACAGACAACACAGGCATAACTCACACCTTCTTCCTCCTAATTTTAGTTTTCCTACTGATTTTCTTGCAGCTTTAAATACTGACAGGGATTCTTAAAGGTTATCAGAAAGTATAGACTACATGCACATTTAGTGTAATCTTTCTGTGTGACTAAAAAGCACAAAATATGTGGTAGGGATGTCCTTGAGTATGTATCGTGTTTACTTAGTATAGGCTTTATTGAATCTGGCTCTTAATCTATTTTTCTGCAAAACTCTCTAACAAAGCTTAAACCTAAAAAGTAAGGTATCTACACATTCCTTTGGAGGTTCACACTTTCCACACTCCTTAGTTGCAAGTATTGCAAACATGTGTCTTAACTCAAATGGAGTTGCTATTTTCAGACACTAGCAGCGCCTTCTTTTCCTCCATCACATGAGCTGGCATCAACCACTCACCCCAAATTTTCAACAGCCTTTCTGTTCTCTGAAATATGATAAAAAGGTTAGATTTTTGAGTATTAGAAAGATTACAATAGTTAAACAAACAGTATGCATTTTCATATTCAGCCATGCAGATTTTCTCAATTTCTTAAACATTTTCCCTTTAGTTACTTTTGAACTTGATTTGTAATACTGAATACATGCAATATAAACATCTGTGCTGAGAGTCATATACAGTTTTAGACTGTTACCATCATTAGCCTGGTAGAACTTGGTGTAACATTCCAGTTTAATAACATTTTAATTGAACTGATGTATCACTGCTATTGGTGAGTGATCATGTGTATATGTGTGTTCTGTCATAACAGAGTTTTTGCACTGCTTGCAGTTATGTTTTATATGAAATAATTAAACACCGTTTATACAATGAACTGGTGTGTAAGTCTAGAAATGTTTATCCTTTATATAAAATTGCTCTCTGTTTTGCATGATGTACGATGTTCATTTATTAAAACTGATTAGCTATTTTAATTTGCTGAAGTGTTAGTTTATTATGAAGAAGCTGACAGTGCACCCATTGTATCATATATTTTCATGAAAGCAAATGAATAAATACAAGCTGGGTACACCATTTAAGCTGTGTACACCATGTAAGTGAATATCACCTTTTACATTTTTTATCGCATCGGACATATGCCATACTCACTCTAAGATGACCATTGCAAAAAATCTAGTAGAGTTCTGCAAGAGTGTAATGAGGTTCTACACACATTATACAGCATTTTCTAAATGTGAAATGAAGAATGCAGCTGTCAGACTAGCAGAAGAGTGACTGTATATATATTAAAGAAGGAGGTACTATATGTGAAAAATGGTCACAGATAAAGTGAAAACTGGGCATAGAAAGGCATTTCATGCATGGTCTTGGCAAAATTTACAATAGATTGAAAAGTATTTTTAAATACCATATTACTGAAATTAGCACAGTTTATTTTAGTCTAAAGTTGGCATCTATAACAAGACCTGAAGATGCACTCCACTTACAGCTTGTTATGTCTCCAGTATTCAAGAATATGCATAGGAAATATCTTACTCCTTTTTGGCGTAAAAGCCTCTGTGGTACATTACCACACAAAGACCTGCTCCTTAAGTGATATGAAGGCAATAGCATGGGCAAGAATTGTACACCAGATGCCTTAGTGTTTTAGCATGAGGGAAAATCCTTATCCCATATCCTCTGAAGTTGCAAACAAAAGACCATACTTTTTAAACAGTGTTTGCCTATATGTTAGTTTGCATAAGAGTTGATGAGGAATTTATTCAATGGAAGTCTATCAAAAAACTCTCATATGTTATTTCAGAATCTGCAGGCCTGAAACTATTTAATGAATTTTATGTGTGATATGACACTTAATTTTGAATTTCGTATACTGAATATAATTTTCCCAACTTATACTAGGTGGTCTCATACATTAGTGTAAACAAAAGTTGGGATTTAGGGGATCTGACTACTTACTACTGTCTGTAGCAGTATCTAAATGGTCTCTGATGTAATGAATGATATATTAAATCTTGATCTCCTGGTGTTTTAATCTCTTTAAGAATTACTATACAGGTTTTGTGGGTTGAATAATAAATGACTTGTAGTTGTGCTACAAGACAACAAATATTTAAAAATTTGGAAGATCAAAAATACCGTTGGCCTTCTCAATGTGCAGTTAAAAAGGGATAAGAATATATATCTATATCTATTTTCTATATCTCTATCTATCTATCTATCTATCTATCTATCTATCTATCTATCTATCTATCTATCTATCTATCTATCTAATCTATATGATTACTAATAGATATGTTGGCTTCCATTTTAAATACTCAGTGTGTCTGCTAAGGAAAAAGTGATTCAATAATTTGAACACAGTGACTAAAGAGAGGCTATTTTACTTGTTACAAGGATTTGTTATTCTATATCCAGTTATACGAATCTTAATTACTTTTATTTATCAGCAGTTTACCCTGTTCTAACATAGCCAGATCTTGTTGTCATCTACTAAACATGAAAAGTAAGCTGAGATTAATGTTTCTAGAGTATGTAACTGTAAAGTAAATTGAACAGCAAAAAATCAGTTGTGACATAAGGACTTCCTATGTATATTCATTTCAGAAGTCATTTTTCTTCAGTAGTTTCACTTGCTCTACTTTAATGTTCAGCTTTAGGAACTGCCATTTATGGACACCGATTTTAAAGTTATTTTTTAAGTGTACAGCAAATGTATATGTGCCTCCAACTGCAATGATTCTGCACTATTTCCTATTTAATCAAAACAGATTAATCATGGTAGTAACATACTCAAGACAATATAATCAGAAATGCATATATAAAACTATGTGTTTATATACTGTGTGAGGAATAAAGGGCAGCAGAGAGGAGCTAACTGCAAAATTACCTTCTGGGAAATGGCATACAAAGCCATCCCAGACCTAGCCTTGATGGAGTTGCTGCCTATCCATAAGTCAAACTCCACTCACACAACCCGCACCCAAGGCCTTAACCTGGTCTGTGACATTAATAGAACTTGTTGGCATGATAGAATTGTGTCCCAAAGACTCACCCATCTGTGGAATGGACTCCCTCTCCATGCCAAGCAGAGTACCTCTCTAGCCCTTTTTAAGAGGGACCTGGATGACTGGATGGGAAACAGAAAATACACCCCTGGGCTTCCACCTGTGTCCCTGTTGGACAGGGGAAACAGGAGCTGACTTTCAGGGAACATGGATGAAATTCTTGGCTAGGCTTATAAGGGCCTCCAGGCCAATAGCCTAGTATCATCCTATGAACCTATGGGATGTTGCTAAATAACCTGAGATAAAACACAACCCATTTACTATTTTTGGGGGAAAATACTTGCAAATCCCAAAAATATGTAGGAGTTTTAGAGAGTCTGGCATTTTCTGTCCAGAGCACATATTCACCACAATTTGTGTCTTTTCATATTTACTAGTTATAATACTGTCAGCTTGCTTTATTTAGTACTGTATACCTTAATTTTGCATATATAGAACTACCAGAAATTGTACTGAAATCCAAGTAAAGACTAGAAATTAGATTAAAAATCATGGGTTTAACTCTCAGATTTCATCTCTTGGAAATAGGAATAATTTTTTTGAGAACCGTAAATGAATGACTCTGTACACAATGCAATGAAAAGCATAATTAAGGAAGATAGTCCTAGCAATGTGACAAATTAAAGAGTAGTATTTTACCAAAATTCCTGGTAAGAATGTGCAAATCTGAAACGGAGGCATTTCTTTTTACTCCTACATTCTCAACAAACTTTTTCCTTTATGTGTTAATCAGATAAATCCACTAGGCACAATTACCTCTTTTGACTGGTTGACTGGGAACACTGTTAGATTAATTGCATTATTCAGTACCTTACAGTGGCAAAAAGAAACTATGGTGATCCATCCCAGGAATACAAAAAAGAAACTCGAAATGACGAGTGACTGGTTAGGGTGACAAGGCATGACTTCGCGGTCAGTAATTCGTTCAGATTATGTTTTTAGAGTACTATCTCTAGCTATTGCCAACTCACTGATCCCCACTACATTCCTAGAAGTAATACCAGTACATTCCTAGGAGTAATACCAGAATACTGTTTCAGTGTATTCCTATGCACATTTCCAAGGTAGCACGGAAGTTCATTCAATGGTACATTAATGACATGCGTTTAAAGTAAGGCAAGAACTTCAAAGCATACTGATATCAGAACTTACTCTAATACTAACTCTAAAGTTACTGAAACTTCTAGGCCTTCTCCTATTATGAGACCAATCAACCTCACTATTAATGTGTTTAGAGCTGTTGGAGTATGGATTATACAGTGAGGCTTGTTTCTGGACTTTGGGAAGAAAAACTTCTCTTTTAAAATACTGATACTATTGTAATATCACTTAGTTTTTATTGATAGTGGTCATGCTCATTCTTGTAATTATTAAACGTTTAAGACTAAACCTCTCAGCTGTTTCTGCGATCGGAGACTATATTTCACTTTCATAAATATTTATAACACTTTCAGAACACCATTCCTGCATCTTAACGTAAATTATTATCTAAAGTCAGAGTACTTTCTTGAGCTTTATAAATCATTCACTATTATTTTTATTCTAGAAATCTTAAATTCCACATGCCCAGACACTTGACAGTGATTACCTTACTTCAATATACTAAAAATATTCCAAAATACTGGGAAAGAAAAAATAGTGACCCGATTAGTGCAATGTAACTTGAGGTAGGAAGAATACTCAGAGGTATTACAACCTTAAATGTAATATATATTCTATCATGTCACTCTTATAATTTTGTGAGTCTTAGTTATAGCCCTTGAAATTACAATGGGGTCCATAAAATATCTAAAAAAATCTGATGTACCTAAATATAGCCTTCCAGTTCATTAGTTCATATCCAAAGCAAGCATTCATCAATGCCAAATGTTAACTTACAATGGAGCAGACCGAGGAATAACGGTTGAGAACATGTTGTCAGTATGATGTATTGTTCTATGCATTTACAAAGTAGTACAAATAACATAAATATACATAATAATGTGAACATTTGGATCAAGCCAGTTCTATTGGCATTGGCAGATAAAGAAACAGGCATCTGTTAGAAAACCAACTTTGAATTTAATAATGCATATTTTCTTTCAAGTAATTTACTTTTTTACACAGGGAATTCCCTCTGTCTTTTTAATCATTCTAGACAGTATGAAAGGAAGGGGTTAAATGACAGAGTAGTTTTACTATGCTCTACTTAAAAAAATGGGCATAAAAAGCTCAAGGGTTTGTTATACCGTCTTGAAACTCTTTACAAGCACACTTGATATCAGTATGTTTAATTATGTAATTAAGGTTTGCTATTTATAAGGTCATGAGACTATTCATTTTACATAAATCTGCCTGTGCTGGCAAATCACTCTTTGATGTCTGATGAAGGACTGTAGTACTCTATGCCCAAAAGCCAGTGTTTCTTCTTATTTTATACTGCATCAAAGTCAGATTGAAACTTTTAGCCAGACTCATTATATTACTATTTTTACATTTCTTGCTTTAACTGCAGGTAAGATTCATTACATA
This sequence comes from Protopterus annectens, assembly GCF_019279795.1. Classification (NCBI taxonomy): domain Eukaryota; kingdom Metazoa; phylum Chordata; order Ceratodontiformes; family Protopteridae; genus Protopterus; species Protopterus annectens. The sequence continues at coordinate 1,044,679,677 of NC_056741.1, forward strand.
TTTTTTATTTATTCTTGTAGAATTCTATCTAAATCTTTTGGGTTGTTATTGCTTGTATAGAGAGACTGAGTACAATCCAGGTGATCTGAGATAGAGAAGCATCTCAGAGAGACTGGTTTCACCAGGTCAACAATGAGTGGTAGTCTTCAAAATGGGTGTGCTGGAACATGCACTAATGTGGGAAAAGTACTGTGGCCTTTACAGTGATGCAGAGCACACATTTCTCCATGCAGGGATGGAGTTGGCTCATTAGAAATACCCCCAATTACTGTGATAACAATGAAGACACAAAATGCCCTCATGGCTGCAGGAAGGATGGCGCCTTTTGCATAGTTCTTTCCTAGACATGGAGAGGGGTCCAAGTGTACTAGGAACAATTGGGCCATGTCTAGTTGTTTGGAAGCTTAATGGTCAATAGGCAGAGATGCAAAAATGACAGAAAATTTTTGAATCAAAACAGGAAAATCATGTTTCCCACTTTCCATAAACCTTGTGCAACATAACATTTGACTGCACCGAAGGAAATGACTATACATCTTTAAGCACTACTACTTCACTTCAGCACTAGTGCAATTAAACATTTAGCAGTCATAGTTCTGAATGATGCAGGTATTTGAACCACATGCTTTGAAATCTTTGATGCTGCCCTTAGCTTTAAGGCAGATTATATGGTCGCAAGATCTTGTTCTAATGATGTAGCAATGTGCTGTACTTTTCAGCCCTTCTGCATCCTTTCTACAAGTATGCAAACTTATTGCATCAAAAGTATTGCTTAGTATACAAACTTAAACCCAAAAACTCACTGAAGAACTCTGTAATTTGAAGCAGTGTTTCAGACATCCTTATCACTGCATAGCCAGATCATTCTGTGTAACAGGCCCTATACTGTGCCTTACTGTTGCATATTACTAACAAAACTTCCCTCTTAGCTTCCAAACAGACCTTAAAACATACCTGTTTAGAATTCTTATTCTGATTTTGCTTGAAACCCATTTCAAACCTATTAATCTCCTGACTACTAAAATGTATAATACACCCTAAACAATTTATCATTTGACTCCTATCCTGTCTATGTCAATGTGTTTTCAGTCTCTTATATCACAGCTATATAGCCTGTTCTCCTTGAACAAACTACTAATAATACCCAAGAAAACAGATGTAATGATCTTTGCTACAGTAAAGAAAATACTCACTATTCCTTCCTTAAGCATGCCAGACTTGAACGGGAACACCATTATAAATCACAAAACAGAAATATCTAGGTGTTTTATTAGTTTCTTCCCTATACTTTGTAAGATACAAATACACTATTGTTAATAAAGTCCAAACGCAGCTAAAGCTTTGCTAGAAACTTGAGCACCATCTGTCACCAACATCCAGATTAATTATAGCCAAAATTATTCTACTTCCAAGACTTGAATAGGGACTCTCTTTTCTGGTCCTACATTCAATGCATAACATCAATAGACATACGTAAACGGCATCTATAAATTCATTATTTTAGAAGACCTACTCACACAACACTGCCTGATATTAAAAACACTAACTGGTTGTCTGTGACAAAAAGGGCATGCCCTTTACTTAGTATACATCTACAATATACTAAAGGTTACTGCCCACCTCATAAAAAAAACTTAGCCTCCAAGAATGCAGCTATGACCTCAAAAGCTCCCATGGCATTAGTTTAATTTAAGTTGACCTCTATATAAAATGACTGTTGGAGAAAAAATCTTTTCTACACTAGGACCAGCTACCAGTCACCCAGGACCACTTGGTTAATGAGGTTAAAAATGTAGAAACCACTAAATTTAAGAATGCTCTAAAATGTAACCTTCAGACAGAATCTCAGTGCAACTGTTGTCAAAACAATGGTTAATATAACCTGATTAAATAAATGCATTGTTACTAAGCAAATGAAATAAATATATATTACTATGCTTTTCTCACTTTGTATTCCTTGCATGTTGTAAAGATACAATGAACTATGTAATATTTATTTGCTGGAAATGTATCTGTGTATTGATATTATGTAGAAAAACTGCATATATTGCTAACTAAGCTTGGGTCATGGCTGAAAATGGTCTTCAAACCAGTCTACCTACCCAGTTTTCAAATAGCAAATAAATAAATAAATAAATACATAAATTAATTAATATCACAGAATCCAGACAACCACAACAATTTTGTAAGTAAAGCTGGATCATGAAAGATATGCAATTTGCTTCTCAACATTAAAAAAGTAAACATGGAAATTTGATTCAAAAGTATGAATGGTAAAACAGAAGAACAGGCCTAGAAGGAAATAAATAAATATACACCATTTGCCAAGGTCTGTTTGCTGTTTGACACTAACACTTGTGCCTTTCATGGATGTAATATTTTATCCGTCATCATCTGTGTGACACTGAAGGACATGCAGTATGCACTAAGCTGCATGTAGTATGTCCGAAGAATTAGTGCAGCAGCCATGCAGGGTACATAGTATCTGAAAGTGGAAAAACAAACACATCTTAATGAGTAATATGGCAGCTGTGCTGAATTATTTAACTGCAGTTTCCTCACCTCTATACTCAGTGAAAAACGGACACAGTAGGAATAAACCATTTAAATATCTGCTACAGCCTTGCAAAATGGTATAGATAGGTATATAGACTGTCCTTTGAGAAAATGATTTTATTTATTTGATATTGTATTTAATTATGTTTTGTTGACTAGGTTGCTTCTTCTAGGCCAGTGGCATCTTTTCAGGGGAGACCCAAGGTGGTATTCATACTGACTAGGGGACATTTGGCCAGGGCATTGGGGAATTTCCCCTACCTGTTGTTGCAAGTGGGAACTATTTTGCATGAGCTGTTTCAGTTTCAGGCTCAGAGAAACAGAGAGAAATGGAGAGAGATGGAGATAATGAACTGTTGAGAGAAATGGAGGAGAAAGCCAATATGGAAACAGGAGAATGCATGCAGGATTCTGAAGAGACATTTCAAAGAAATCTGGTTGATGTAGATGAGTTGGCAAATGATGGATGTATAATTACAACCCTCCAGCTGGAAAGGTTACCGGATGATTTACTTAAAAATATGGTGATACAGACTGAGCCAGAAAATGAAAGAGATGTTTCTTGGGGGACATTATGGAAAAATGCAAAAGGAGGATATAGAGGCAATCCTGAAGAATAGTGGTGGGATGGAAAAGAAACATATGCAGAGAAAGTAAAAGAAGGCAAAAGGACAGACGTACGTGGTAAGGATTCAATGTGCAGAGGACAAAGAAATGGGCAAGCATGAAGCATGGGGCAATTTAATAGCTCCTTTGGGTGTAAAAGCACATGAGGTAAGAGTATTTATTCCTATTAACAAAGAGACATTTTGTGACATAATATTTGAGACTTTTTTTTTCAAGGGAAAAATGTATCGGAGAATATTAAAAAAGAAAGACTGTAACGCATGGAACTGTAAAAGTGATAAAAGCATTTATCAGGGAAACCAAAAAGAAAATTCATGCACAATTTCAAACAGAGATGGAAAGAGAGACCTTAAAGGACATTTGAAAACTTTATGTAAAGAAGTACTGTACATTGTAAAAGTTTCTGATAAAAGAGGTTTATGGATTAGTTGATTGGATTGTAATACTGTGTTAAAAATAAAAAGAGAAAAAATATATGTATACCAAGCATGACAAATGTGGAGGGGGGTTGTTTTCGTGGAAAAGGGCATTTGATAATTAACAGGGAAAAAAGAAAATGTTATATGTGTGGGGAAATGGGACATGATGCAAAAAATGTAAACTGAAATGTTATAAATGTAACAAAATTGGACGATGATGGATGGATTGGAAAAATGAAAATATGAGTAAGGAAAAAGAAAAAGAAAGGCAATAAAATGAACAAATGACAGAAATTTCAGAAGCAGTAGAAACAGAAAAAAGATTAAATGAAGAAAAAATAATAAAGAGGACATAAAAGAAGGCTCTAAAATAAGTGATGAAGAAAACATAAACTGGGAGTTAGCAAAAGAAAAATAATTCTATTGGTAAAAGGGTAAAAAACAGAGAAAGAAAATTTAAAGGGGCAAGTACAAAAGAAAAAAGAAAGGTAATGGATGTAAAAGTGTATATACAGCTAATGGATGGGGGTTGGTATAATGGATAAGATGTTTGGCTCACAGACACAATGTACAGTGTTTGATTCTAAACTTTGGGAGGGAAATTGGATAGGCTTAGAATGGCTTATTAAGGCAAGTAGCCTGGTAATTAGCTATGATCTTATGAAACCATTAATCTAAGGAAAAGGGGAAAATGAAAATTTACAGTGCTTTCTGTAAATGTGAATAGTATTAAGAATATAGTAAGAAGAATAGAGGGTTGAGAATGATGTAATACACATGATGTTTATGTAATTATATTCGAATATATAACATTTTTAACAAATGAAGAAAGATTACGAACAGAGACATTATGGAGAAGAAAGATAATCTGGAATTTGAAAATTAGTCTTTGAGGAGTACCAAAAACAAAACAACTTCAAAATAATAATGATACCCTGGGCCTAAAATACACAATAAGCTCCAGAGCCTGAAAATAAAAAAGAATCTTTATTAAAACAATAAACGTTAAGTGCTTTTTTCCCTTTTAGCTATTTATGGGACATCATCAGAACAGTTAATGACTAAAGCACAACCCTTGTATACAAGAAGTACCACAAATCAATGTCATATGTTAATTGATGCTTAACAATGTTAAAATAAACTTTTACAACTGTTTCTTACAAAAAAGTTAAAAAGATTTCAAACACATTCTTATTACTCAATAAATATAATGCTTATAAATTCAAAGCTCTTTTCTTCAAAATAGGCAAAAAAGAAAGATATTCATTTAACCCTGGGGGAAAAGGTAGTTTAACTTAACAAGCCATTGGAATTCTTTTACTTCAATGTCTAATTCCCACTAACTACCCCAACATTAATAGGCCCTACCTCTAGGTTCCCAAACTGAAATTTATTAAACTCTTGACATACTAAATAATGTTTATACAAGGAATTGTTCATATTTGCCTTGGAAATGGCATGTAAGTGCTCATATATTCTTTTTCTAAACAATATTTTAGTTTTCCCCACATAATACATACCACATTTATTACAGATTGCATTATAAATCAAACCTCAAGTGGCACAATTCCCTTTACCTAATCAAATGTGTCTAGAAATACCTTTAACCTCCACAGAATCAACTTTCATGACCCACACTTTCTAGTACCCTTCAAAGCTAGAGTGGGTTCAATATAAGTTTGTTTAAAAAGATTTTTGAAATTCCTTCCAGTTTTATGTACAAAACGGGGTCTTTGCCCCAAAATTTCCAGAACATCTGGATTCCCTTTAAAAATTATCCACTTTTTTTGCCATAATATCCCTAACTTCTGTGGACCCAAAACCATAAGGGGCCACCATACTACTGGAAAAATCTTTTTTAGAAGTAGTTTCAGCCTTTTTGGCGTTGTGTCTGCAGTTTTGTCACCTAAGAGGGGGTTGTACTTCTTTTCCTAGCCTGATAAAACTTCATTAACCATTTTCTGAAACTTATTAACTGGGTAGCTTCTATTTTCAAACATTCCCTTAATTCTATTTCTTTTTTAAATATGTCCACCCCAGAACACATCCTAGCAACCTGAACCAACTGGCCCTTAAAAATATTTCTTTTAATATCCTTAGGATGATTGCTACGAAAATTCAAATAGGGATTAGAAAATGTTTATTTTCTATAAATTCTGGAATCAAAACAACCCCTCACCTCATCCTTGTACAGGGTAATGTCAAGATAATTAATAGAAACACTATTCATGGTGGGGGGAAACTTAAAATACTTACAAATGTTGTTTAAATAATCTACAAAATAATCAGCTGAATCAGTGGTATCATTCCACAAAATAAAAATATTGTCCAAAAAATTATAATATGTTATCCAGTTCTTAGAATATAAAAAACATGCCTTTTCTCCCAAGCATAGAGAACTAAATTAGTGTAAATGGTGCACAGTTGGCACCCAAAGCTACCCCTGACATTTGTTTGAAATATTCACCCTCGAATGTGAAAAAATTAAGTACAACATATTCCATAGCTGAAATAAAATTAATCAACTCTCACTAAACTTTGTAAGGCTCTGAACTGTTTCATAAAATAAGCCTAAGCCTTCTTTATGGGGGATAGATGTGAATAAAGCAACCACATTGATGGTAGACAAAGAACAAGTTTCACTGTACCAATTCATATCTGTCTTAGTAAGAAAATCTCAAGAATCTTTCAGTAAATAAGGGACCAAGTCAGTACAATTTTTAAGAATCATATTGATAAACACCCCCAGAAAGTAAGTGGTGCTATTATGAGCTGAAATAACCCTAAAAGGTGGCTGTTCTATATCTTTATTGACCCTTGGAATGCCAAAAGCCACTGAAATCAGGGGGTGCTCATTTCTCAGGAAATCAAATAGATCTTCTGAAATAGCCCTTGCAAAAGGGAATCTTCCAAGAAAAACTGTATTTTTCTATGAGCTAAAAGGACTTCATTCTTTGAACCTTCATGATATCTAGTAGTATAATGGAATAATAATAAAAGATTGTTAACATAATCCATCTTATCAGATATCACTATACCCCCTCTCTTGTCTGGCTTCATGCTTCTTAAGGTTTCATCCTTCCTTATTTCCTGCATTAAACTAAATTCATCCTTGGTTAAATTGAAAAATCTATTTTTGTTACAAGCCAAAGCTTGATGAAATTCTGATAAACATGCTTTTTTCATAAGCCAAAATAAAAGGATGCAAAGGGGGGTTAACACAACTCTTCCTCTTCAAAGCCATATCATATCCAACCTTGCCAGTTTTATTATGTTGTTTTTTAAACACCAGTTGAAAAATTAACTTTCTCATGAACAACTTAAATTCAGTTATAACATCCACAACCCCCACTCTAAAAGAGGGTACAAATTTAAATCCTTTCTTAAATAGTGTAAAATGAGTTTCATCTAGCACCATATTTGTGCAATAGAAAATGTTGAAATCCTGAAAAGTATTAAATTTACCTTCATAAGCAGTTAATATTTTATTATTTAAATTGCCTTTCTGTAATTGTAAAATATTCATTTCCTCCAAGTTTTCCCCCTCCCCTGCCTTGTGCTCCCTTCGGAGTATGACCCTGGGGTAAAAAAATCTGCTTTTTCTTATTTTCAGTTCTTTTTATCTTCTAAGGGGTGGGTAATGGATGTCATATTCCCTAGCAGCTGCATTAACATAATTCACAGTTGTCATTATACAGAACTTGGGCATATCCTTCACCGGATACACTCTGCTCCCTATCTTTATAGTTCCCTTGATATAATTCAGGCAGGGGATACACTCTATTTTTACTTTATTCATTTCATCCCTATTCTTTTTCCATTTATGTTCCAAATTATTTTTAACATTAAGCTCAACTTTCTTAAAAAGATTCTCATATTTGTGCTTATTTGACTCAAACATTAAATCTTCCAACAATGCTGTATATTTCTCCAAATCATCTAACATACTTTTAATATGTGCATTATTAATTTTTATAATAAAAGACATTAGTTGAAAAGCAAACTGGTGAAACATCTCAGTCAGTTCAACAGTCTCAGTTTTGTTTAAAATGATTCCATTAGGAAACGTATAAATCCTTAGTCCCTCAGACACTTGCTTATTTCTTAAACTTTTACTTAATTCCCGATTTATAATCTGTAATTTGGGAATGAGAGATATTCCAGAATAGCAGCATTCCATAGAAATACAGTAAGAATATTAGATGCAACTTCAGCAAAAATAGGAAGATTAACCATTGTGTTTAAAAAGGAATGAATAAGTATAAAGAATTGTAACATTATATGCTTATACTAATTGTAAAGAAAGGGAAAGCTTATTTCATGAGATTTTAGACTATGTGGTGATACATATGCATATTATAATAACAGGAGACTTTAATTGTGATTTAAGAGGCAAGCGTAAAAAGAGATGAAATGATGTAAGAATAATGTTAGAAGTTATAAGATGCAGTAAGTTAAAACATTTAGACTTACAAAATGGGTATGTATAGAACTGAAAAAGAGTATTTTATAGTATCAGAAGGTTTAGTTGGTGGAGATGGGGAGGTAGTTGAGACAGGATTTTCTGATCATCTTGCAATATGACTAGAAATAAAGGAAAAGGAATATATAAAATTAGGCAAAGGAATAAAAGGGATACATGAGAAATCATGGAATAAAGAAGGAAAGAAATTAATAATACAGTCACGGAAAAATCATATTACCTTGAGAATATTTTAAAAAATTGGTCTGAGTGTTGGATAATATTTAAGGAAAAATATAAAAAAAGTCTTTTACAGTGGCAATATGATGTGAGGAAATACAGAAAGAAAAACATAAAAGACCAAATAACAATGCATTGGATGATTTACAACATAATTTTAGAAAACATTTTGCCAAAGAAAAAGAAAAAAAAAGAATTATATGAAATAAATAAAAATACAAGAATTGTTAAATAAGCAAATATATTTTTACAAGGAAAATGAGAAGTGTCAAGTTCATTAAGCAGATTAGTAAAGGAAGATGGTAGTGTAATGAGAAAAATAAAAATGTAAAAGAGAAATAGAAAGAGCCCATTAAATGATTATGAATAGTGTAGTACAATAATGTACAGGAAATGTAGGTAGTGAAAAAAAAAACAGGGGAAAAAGTTAATAGAAAAATAGAATAAGGAGTTGGAAAAGGAGATTTCTTTATATGAGCTAGATGAAGTATTAGGACAAGTAAATATAGCTTTGCCTGTAGGACCACATAGAATAGGGTATGGAATGTATTAAAATGAAAGGGATTGTCAAAAATATTTTAAAGGTTTTGAATGAATGGCCAAATACAGGTTTTATGTATAAAGAATTATGTAGTAGAATATTTAAATTCATTTGTAAGAAGGAAAATAGAAGACAATTAAAAACAGCAGACTGACAGTATTAAATAATGGTTATACATTCTTTATGAAAATAATACAAAGAAGATTTGAAAACAAATGGAAAATATTATGGAAGATAGTATATGCAGTATAAAGTAGAAGGGTTGTGAATAATTATTAATGATTGAGAAAGAATGGATGATATGAATAGAAAATAAGAAGCTAAAATCATTATAGGATACCTTAATAAGGCATTTGATACAAGTGGACATAACATCTTATGGGTAATAATGAAAGAATATAATATAAGTGAGCAAGTTAGTATAGTATGGAAGTGAGTACATAGTAAAAATAAAGTAAAAATATGTGTAAACTACTGGTTAAGCCAAGAGGTGCAGATGAAGAGTGGTTTAAGACGGGGATGCCGAATGAGTTTTATACTCTTTGCATTAGATATGAATGTGATAATATGTGAAATAAATTACAAAATAAAGGAGGAGGGGTATGTAACACCTGAAGGATTAAGAATTCCAGTTATGTTAACATATGCAGATGACACTATAATAATTGCAAAAAATAAATTTTGGATGACACAAGTTATAATGTGTGCAAACAAGTTTCTAGAAGTGATATGAATGGCTTTAAATAAAGAAGAAGCAAAGGTTTAGGTGATGTAGTAAAGATAAGGGGTATATATTTTACAACAAATGTCTGCGTTAGGTATAAAATGATGTAAGCAGAATTCAATGGGGGAAAACAAGTGAAGAAATAAAACAAACTTGTCTTTGCTGAAGAACCTATACAGTATCCTACAGAAAAAGAGCTTATTTGATAAATTCATTACTGAGGGGAAAATGGCATACTTTGCAAGTGTATTTAATTGCCAATAGTATTTGAAAAGGGATTATTACAGATAATTGTTTTCATTTATATGGGGCTCTAGCTTAAACACAGTAAAAAGAAGATTCTTGTATGCAAATAATGAGGAATGGTTTAGGGTTCATTAATGCAGTGGTATATGCTGCTTCATTTTTATTTATTTTGGCAGGCAATAGATAAATACTATGAATTTAGTAGATGGTGTAAATTAACTATCTCCACCTTGATGTGTGATTATTATGATCAACTTCAAAAATATTTGATAAATAAGTATGATAAAATTATAGCAGGTATGTTATGGGTTCTATGGAACACTGTGTGATGAATTATTAGATAAATAGTGGAACTGTGATTTGATGTTGCAAAAATTTTAAATATGGTTATGTCAGAAGGAACAGGTAAATAATGGTTAGGTTGACTTTTTTCTTATTAATTTGATTCCTGTTTCCCCTTTAATAATTGTTTGATATTGATTTATTTCTAAACATATTTTGTTGTTTATATTTATATTTACATAAAATCTATATAATTGTCATTGTTTTTCTGTTTTATCATGATTTCAATAAAGTACCCTTACTGTTCTTGATAAGTGCCAGGGGATCTTGAATAATCAGCAAATTTGACAGGTTAGAGCTCAGTTTAAGGTCTCATCCAAAGGACAGCACACTCAGGAGTGCTACACTTGATTTTTAACAGGTAATATCATAACATTTATCTACTGCCTGTCAAAATAACTTAACTCTGTCAGTCTAGTAAGGGATTATCTTTTGTATTTTCTCCATGACAAATAGTAAATAACCGTTCTATTTTGGCTTTATACTTCATTTGCTTTTTAACAGATAATTTGCCTATCATTAAATATAATTTGAAATCCTGATTTTCTGAATGTCCCTTGATCTTATTTTGCTGATTTCTAATGCATATTTAATATTTTTTTGATAAATGATTCCACTGACTAGAAATCATGACTGTGACATGCCATACTCTTCCAGATATATGAAAACTAGAAAGAACAAGCTACCAATCGACTATTTTTTCACAGATCCCTGCATAAAATAATTATCTACTGTTAATGTCCTTTTTTTTCAGAAAATAAACTGTCTTATGTTGTATGATACTTAAATCTCAATAAGGAACCAATGTAATTTGATCTAGTATTTTAAAGATGTTCTAATAGGCTAGACAAATGAAAAGAAGAGAAATAAACAACTGAATTCTGTAATCCTGAACCCCATTTCTCCTTTTTCATATAAAATACTTCTTTTACCAGGATTTATCTTATTTCTCAGTATAAAACTAAATATTATACTTAGTAAACAAGACTATTTGAACTTTGAAAATGGGTAAACACTGCCAACATACCCAGATATCACAAGAACATAGGAACGTATCATGTATATTTGTTTACTAAAGGTCATAGGAAAAACTTTCCACACACTAATCAATCTTTCACCTTATCCAATAAGTTATCTCACTGTTATAAATACACTGAACTATGTCCAAAATATAGTCCAATAGTTTCAATTCAGTAAAAGAGAAATGTATAAACTTTCATTATGCTACGCTATTTACTATAACCATAACAAACATAATCCTATATAAGTTAAAACTGTGGATAAAAATTCAGCAAATAACAAAATTAGATTCAAATCATCATCATAGGCTAATCAGAGTGGTTACCAATAAATCTGGTGCAAGAGACCAAACCACTTGAAGACAAGCCACACAACATTCTTCTATTACTGCTTTCATTGCTAAACTAAATAACAACCCACTGAAAGAACAGATCTGTTTCACAACACTCTCCATCCTAGCTTTCTGTCCTATCCAGCTATTGATCATAATCTTCACATCACATACTACCATAATTGCAATACCATATCTATGGGCTATACTATCTATTAGTTTTCTCACTAAATATAACATTTCTTGAACTGGGTTTTCTAACACCATATACTCCAAGATTATAATTAAAAAAATGTAACTGCATACTTAAACTTCTGCAAAACAATTTATAATCTATATTGACCAAAGGCCTCTAATTTGTAATCAGTTCCCTACTATATATATATATATATATATATATATATATATATATATATATATATATATCTACATGGATTCACTTTATAAGCTCAAAATCCTGAAATCTCGAAATTCAGGATCTTATAAGTTCATAGGTTCATAGGTTGGTACTAGGCTATCATCCCTAGGGGCTATACAAGCCTAGCCATAACAATTCCCTGGATATTTCTTCCTACAATATTTACTTCCCTGGTCCCCTGTCTAGCAGGGTGACTGACATGATCCCTGGGGTGAATTTCCTATCTCCCATCCAATCATCAAGGTTCCTTTTGAAGAGGGCCAAGGAGGTGCTCTGCTTGACATGTATGAGCAGTCTATTCCAGAGTATGGTGATTCTCTGGGTCAGGAACCTATCCCTACAGCATGTTTTGTTCATTGTGATGACAAGGTTTATATCCCTGGAGCGTGTGGCTCTGAGGGATTGGGATTTCTTTAAGTGGAGCATGTCCAATAGCTCAGGGTTTGACATGGCCTTGTATGTTAAGCAGACATCGCCTCTAAGCAGACGATATGCCACAGAGTATAGCTGGAGTTTTTTTAGATAGTCAGCATATGGCATCTGCTTTAGGCCCGTGATTATTTTAGTGAGGTATTTCTGCGGCCTTTCCAGCTGTTGCAGATGTCTTGTGAGGTACATACCAATTGGGGCATTATACTCTATAATGGGTCTAATGAGGGATGAGTACAGTGGGACAATGACCTCCTTTTTTCTGGGTGAAAAGCCCTTAGTGATGAGGTGTGCCACATAGAAGGATTTCCTGACTGTTGTGGCAATGTGATTATCAAAGGTGAGACCACTGTCCACCTGTGTCCCTAAGTCTGTCATCACACTTTTGGTGTTTAGTGTACTGTCACCTATGTGGTAATTCATGGGTACATGTTTTTTTCCCAAAGGGGATAACTATACATTTCTTGGCATTAAGCTTGAGCCTATGGCTCTGGCACCAAGCATCTGTTTCTGTAAGGCCCTTTTGTAGAATATCCACATCATTTGGGGATTCAATAATGGCTCCCAGTTTGCAGTCATCTGTGACCTTTGTTAGCCAGAGTCCCTTAGTGTTGGCCTGTACTTCAGAGAAGTAGATGCCAAACAAGAGCAGTCCCAGGAATGAACCCTGAGGTACTCCACTTGTCACTTGTCTGGAGCTGGATTTGGAGTTGACTACTTTTACAGTCTGGGTTCTGTCAGTAAGCCAGTTGGCAACCCATCGAGTGATGTAGGAATTTATGCCCAGCTTAGTAAGTTTATCTATGATTCCACAGTGAGGGATGGTGTCAAAGGCCTTGGCGAGGTCCATATAGGCTGTGTGGACTGCCTTACCCTCATCTACAGCTCTGGAGACTGATTCGAAGAAGACACTCTGGTTCAGGAGACAAGATCGGCCCTTCACAAACCCAAATTGGGTGGGGTCCAGTGTTTGAAGGTTGCCAATTTCTTTGTTTATAAGTTCCATGATAATGCGTTCCATGCCCTTGCAGATCAGGCTTATCAGACTGATGGGACGGTAGTTCCTGGGATCCAAGGTGGATCCTCCCTTGTGGGTGGGATAAATGTAGCTGTGCACCACTCAGTGGGCACGGAGCCTGAGGTGAGGCGATGATTAAACATGACACTTAGGTGAGGTGCCAGTTCATTTTGAAGTTCATGTAGTACACAGCCCGGGATGTCATCTGGTCCCATGGATGCTGTATTCTTAGCTTTGGAGAGTGCGGTTTCTACCTGTGTGGCCATGATTAACGGAATTTGGCAATCTTTTGGTACTGAGATGGGCCCTTTAGGGGGTGAGAAGGGGTGAGATGGGCCCTTTAGGGGGTGAGAAGGGGGTGGAGTTGGCACTAAATCGATCTGCCAGGATATTGGCAATATCCTTGGGATCAGTATATTTAATGCCATTCTGTTGTAGCTCAGAGCAGATCTGAGCATTGCCATTTAGATTCTTGACATAACTAGCTTTTGAGGATTTTATGAGGGATCTCAGCTTCTTACTGAGGCTGGTAAGGGAGTTTTTTGCATCCTGAGGTTTTCCTCTTTTCTGCAACAGTTTCTTCCTTCTGTTGTATAGTTTGTTTATGGCAGGGGACCACCAGATTGGCTTCCTTTTTTTGGAGGAGAGCATCTTGGTTCTATTTGGGATGGCACAATTCATGCATGAGTGGATGTGCTTGTACAGTGCTTTAGTGTAGGATTCAGCATTCGAACTTTCAGACCCTGTCTGCATGGGTGCCATAAAGTTTGTCAGTTCTGACTTGAGTATCATGAAGTTGGCTTTGGAGAAGTTTTTTATGGAGGTTTCCTTACTAGGGGGTGGGGGTGGGATGCGGATGTCAAGGGTGATTTGCTTATGGTCAGACCTGACCAATGAGGGGGTGACCACTGGTGTGGAGCATCTATCTCCCATGTTGGTAATGACCAGGTCTAGGATATTGGAGCCCCTGGTGGGACAATGGATTAGTTGATCCAGGGAGTTGGAATTTATGAATTCCAAGAACCATTGGGAAAAGGTGTTGGTACCCAAGTAGTTTTCCCAGTTAATGGCAGGGTAGTTGAAATCACCCAGTATTAGGGTGTTTGGTTGTATCTTAATATTTTCCAGTATGTTTAGAAAGGTGTAGTGAGAATCTCGGGGCATGGTGGGGGATCTGTAGCAAGCTACAATTTGGATTGCAGTCTTACCTGGTGTTAGTTGCACCTGGAGAATTTCAGATGCATTGTGTTGGGCAACTAGCATGGAGGTGTGAATATCCCTGGTGGATATGGACACTCCTCTCCACCTTTAGTCTTTTGGTCTTGGTTTGGTGGCCAAAAAGTGTGGTAAGAGTTGTAGCCTGGTATTGCAGCGGTGATCTCTGGAGCCTTGAACCAGGTCTCAGTTACTGCACAGATATCGATGTTCTACATTTTTAGATGTGACTCGAGAGAGTGCATTTTGAGGTTTAGACTTCTAGCAATGACTAGTATTACCTTCAGATTTTGCATGCTTGTATCTCGGTGGTGGTTTTGTCCTTTGAACCTTGCCTAAAAAAGGAACTATGGGGTGGCAAGAGCTTAAGCCAGTAACCTGAATCCCAGGGGTGACAGGTGCAGACCATCTCTGGCAAAGCATCGTGGTTTGTCGATCATGTCTTCCCAGGCAGACAGATATTGGATCCCCTTTGAATGACACCAGAAGCTTAGCCAATTGTTGAAGTCAATCATTTTGTCCTTATACTGTGATATCATTCTGGGCAAAGGCAGGATGCTACTCAGGGCTAGGGTCATACCTGCCTGGGCCACATGATCTGACAGCTCTTCCATGTCTCTTTTCATGTAGTCCAGGGAGGTATGTCTCAAGTCATTCACTCCAACATGGACAATGACAGAGTCGTATTTGTACTTGTTGTGGAGTGACTTGAGTGCATGCATTATGCGGTGGATCCTGGCACCTGACAGGCAGCTGACTCTAATTTTCTCCTTGTTCAGCCTGGTGAGTGGGACATCAGCGTGTCTGACTATAGAGTCACCTATGACTAAAGTTTTGGGTACATTGTCTTGCCTTAGGGGCTGTTTTTGGGTGGCACACTGGTGTTGTGAGCTATGTGTCACTTTGGTTGTGACTGGTGTTTGTTTGTTTTTCAGCTTTGGAAGTTCTTGTTGCTTGGGCAGGTTAATGTTAAGGGCCTCTGCATATTTGGGTTTAGTGTTGCTATGTCTGGGTGTTGATGGTGTGGGTTTTGAAGGGCCATGTGTTGCTTGAGGTGTAGTGCAGGTGTTAACCGTCTCCTCTTGACTGTCTAGCACAACCTTGGCTGGAGAGAGCTTTGCTTCTAGTTTGGCTATGTAAGTATACCTCTCGCAGGTTGTAGTGTTGTGTGGTAGGAGGAGAGGGTTATCTGTTTACATGAGGCAGTTGCTGCATTGCCCAAGTATGCCCAGATTCACCAGGTGGACAGGAGAAATCACCGGAAGCTGACCCTGTTTAGTACAAGAGCTGTTTTCCCTTACCTTTGGAAGGTACTTTGCAATTATAGACTTAGTGCCTACTATTAATTTCTCCTTATTGACAAGGAGAGTTGAGTGCTTGTATCAGTTTCAGGCTTCCTAGTGCTTTCCAGCAGGTTCTAGATCAAATGCTTGTCACAGGGGTTCAGATTTTAGAGCTACTAGTGAAAAAACAGCTAGTTCTAATGGAAAATTTGAAGAGCAGACTTTCTGGCAACTGGAATAGTTTAACAGTAACCCTGCGGTGCTGCAAGATGCGAAAAATGAACAAACACACGTGTTTTTAAGCCAGAAAGTTGAAAGGGAAAGAAGTCAGCCCAAAAAGGCTAATAAAATTTTAATTTCAGAGCTGGAAACCACTCCTCTAGTGTTAGATAGGCAGTACAATGCTCACTACTCCCACTGCTAAGCAGTAGGACTTCCCTCTATGACAGCAAGGTCTGGGTAGCTCTGAACACAGAAAATAAAGTCCTGAGATGAGCAAAGCCTCGAGCCCATAAAGATGAATATCCAAATACCCGAACTCACAAAACTGTGAAACCCTAAATCCCAAAACCACACAACCTCGAAAACACACAGCACACACTACACAACACATACAAACACAGGCACACACACCTCCCGACACTGTCAAAAAGCAATACAACACACACGCACACAACTAAACAAACACACACACACCTACCCTTACTATATGCAGGGGAGCAAGCCCCCCTGCACCCCCCCATGTGGGGCACTGTGCCCCCCACACCCCCTACTTAAATATTCTAACTCCAAGGTCACACTACATACACACACACGAAACACCACCACACAAGCTACATTCCTCTCGCACACACACATCATAGTAACAACACACACTACAGCCCCTACCCAACACCCTTAAACACAAACACTTACCTGAATCCATGAACACAGTGCAACACCAGAACTGCTAATTCAAAATCTTCAGCATTCTAGATTTTGAACTTCACACTTCTGGGGTTGCGATGTTCCGATCTTTCCACTTTATATAGATATATATATATAGATATATATATATATAGAGAGAGAGAGAGACATATATAGATATATATAGTCAGCTGACTGTCAGGCACCAAGATCCGTCACATAATGCATGCATTCAGGTCCCTCAACAACAGGTACAAATATGGCTCTGTCATTGTATATGTGGGTGCGAATGACCTGAGACATACCTCCCTGGACTAAATGAAAAGAGATATGTAGGAGTTCTCGGATTATGTAGCTCAGGTGGGTATGACCCTTGCCCTGAGCAGCATCCTACCATCCCCCAGAATGATACCACAGTACAAGCAAAAAATGATTGATTTCAACAACTGGCTAAGTTTCTGGTGTCATTCTAAGGGGATCCAGTATCTGTCTGCCCAGGTTGATATGATTGATAGACTTTGATGCTTTGCCAGAGATGGCCTGCATCTTTCACCCCTGGGCTTTCGGATACTGGCCATGGCTCTTGCCACCTCTATAGTGCCTTTTTAGTCGGTGTTCCAAAGACGAAACTACCACTGTAACAGCTACAAACAAATGCAATCTGAGGGTCATGCTGCTCAATGCTAGAAGTCTAAATCTTAAAATGCACTCGCTTGAAGCACACCTTAAAATGGAGAACATCTTTTGTGCCATAACAGAGACCTGGTTCAAGGCAGCAGAAACTACTCCTGCACTACCAGGCTATAACTCATTCCTCACCTTTCGGCCCCAGAACTTGGACCGAAGCTCCAAAGGAGGTGGTGTTTCCATATTCATAAAGGATGCACACATCTCCAGACTGGTAGCCAAACACAACTCATCTGAGATGCTTCAGGTGCAGCTAACGCTGGGTAAGACAGCGATTCAGGTTGTAATCTGCTACAGATCCCCAACCATGTCCCAAGACTTACACTCCATGTTCCTAAGCACCCTGGAGAATATTAGGGTCCAACCTAACACTCTCATACTGGGTGACTTCAACTACCCCTCCATTAACTGGGAAAACTACTCATGTACCAATACACTTGCCCAACGTTTCCTGGAATTCTTCAATTCCAATGCCCTGGACCAGCTTGTTTTTACCCTCACTAGAGGTAGCAACATCCTTGACCTGTTCATTACTAACATGGGCAACCATTGCTCTACACCAATAGTCATCTCCTCCCTGGTTAGATATGACCACAGACTAATCACCTTGGAAATTCACATCCCCTGTCCTGCAAAGGTAACCACCATGAAAAACTTCTCCAAAGCTAACTTTGAGCTCCTACAAACAGAGGTGGCTAACTTCACAGCACCCATTCAAATGGACATCAGTTGCATGACCACTGAATCATACACCAATGCACTGTATGAACATGTACACAAATGCATGGATCTCACCATACCCAACAGAACCAAGACTCTCTCCTCCAAAAAACGGAAGCCAGTCTGGTGGTCCCCTGCCATAAACAAACTCTACAACAGAAGGAGTAAACTGATGCAGAATAAGGTGAAGTCCCAAGACTGGAAACACTCCCTTATCCGCCTCAACAAAAAGTTGAGATCCCTCATCAAATCCTCTAAAGCTAGCCATGAAAACAGAATTTCAGCAGATAGTAAATGTAAAGACAACCACAACGCCTTCTATAGTTATGTAAAGAACAACCACGTTAATACCCAGATTTGCTCTAAGCTACTGCACAATGGTACCTCCTATACCAAGCCAAGAGATATTGCCAATATACTGGCTGACAGATTCAGTGCCAACTTTACCCCTCCCCTCAAAGGACCAATCACAATACTAGTAGATTGCCTGGCACCCAGTATTACTGCTGCACAGGTTAAAACAGCACTGTCCAAGGCCAAGAATACAGTTTCTATGGGACCTGACAATATCCCTGGCTGTGTGCTACATGAACTACAGAGTGAAATGGCACCTCACCTGTGTGCCCTGTTCAATATCAGTCTCACCTCAGGCTTTGTCCCTACCAAATGATAAACTGCTGTACTCATCGCTCTCCACAAAGGAGGAGTGACTACAGACCCTGGGAACTATTGCCCCATTAGACTGACAAGTCTGATATGCAAAGCTATGGAATGCATCATCATGGACCTAATAAACAAGGATATAGGGAATCTCCAAACTCTGGATCCCACACAGTTTGGTTTTGTGAAAGGTAGATCATGCCTGCTCAACTTGGTCAACTTCTTTGAGTCAGTCACCAGAGCTGTGGATGAAGGAAAGGTGGTTCATACAGCCAACCTTGATCTGGCCAAGGCCTTTGACACCATTCCCCACTCAGGAATCATAGAAAAACTCAGTAAGCTAGGCATCAACTCCTATATCACTAGGTGGGTTGCAAACTGGCTCACAGATAAAACCCACAGTGTGAAAGTAGCTGACTCCAAGTCAGACTGCCGACCAGTCACAAGTGGATTCCCACAGGGTTCGGTCCTGGGTCCTCTCCTGTTTGATATCTACTTCTCTGAAGTCCAGGCCAACACCAAGGGACTCTGGCTGACAAAGTTCACAGACGATTGCAAGTTGGGAGGTATTATTAACTCCCCGAGTAATGTTGACATCCTACAGAAAGGCCTCATTGAGACCAGCAACTGGTGTCAGAACCATGGCCTTAAGCTCAATGCCAAAAATTGTGTCATCATCCTCTTTGGGAAAAACTCAGTTCCCATGAATTACCAAATCAATAGTAGTCCACTGAACACATAAGGCATTATAAGAGATCTGGGAACACAGGTCAATAGCAACCTCTCTTTTGACCACCACACTGCCACTGTGGTCAGAAAGTCCTTCTATGTGGCACATCTCATTACTAAGGGTTTTGCATCCAGGAAAAAAGAGGTCATTGTCTCCCTCTACTCTTCCCTCATTAGGCCAATCATCGAGTATGATGCCCCATTTGGCATGTACCTCACTAAACACCTGCAACAACTGGAGAGGCCACAAAAGTACCTCACAAAGAGGATCCTAGGCCTTAAACATTTGTCCTATATGGACAGACTCAAAAACTCCAACTATTCTCTGTCTCATATCGCCTACTTAGACTCGATCTCTGCTTAACTTATAAAGCAATGTCTGACCCAGCTCTGTTAGAAATGTTACATTTAAAGAAATCCCAATCCCTCCACACCACACTCTCCAGAGACCTCAACCTCATTACCACAATCAACAGAACATGCTGGAGGGAGGGTTTCATAACCCAGAGACTGCCAATGCTATGGAATAGATTTCCCATACATGTCAAACAGAGCACCTCACTGGATCTCTTCAAGAGACATCTTGATGAGTGGATGGGAAATAGAAAATTCACCCTAGGGATCACTCCAGTGGATCTAATTGACAGAGGCACTTGAAACCAAGGCCGGGTGGCACAATGCCAGGGTAATCATAAGTGCTAGGCTTGTAAAGGCTCCAGGGCCATTATCCTAGTACACACCTATGGACCTATGAACCTATGAACCCTATCAATGCACAAAGAGTGAATGGACAACCTCTCTCCCGGAAAACCAACACACTGAAAATCTCTGCTCATCATATACCCAAACGGATTACACACCATCAGTCTGCCCATTTAACCAATCTTGCAATAGCTCACTGGCTCTCTTCAAGAGAAATCTTGATGAGTGGATGACAAATAGAAAATTCACCCCAGGGATCACTCCAGTGGATCTACTTGACAGAGGCACTGGAAACTAAGGTCAGGTGGCATGATGGCAGGGTAATCATAAGGGCTAGGCTTGTAAAGGCTCCAGGGCCATTAGCCTAGTACACACCTATGGACCTATGAACTTATGAACCATACCAATGCACAAAGAGTGAATGGACAACCTCTGTCCCAGAACACCAACACACTGAAAAGCTCTGCTTATCATATACCCAAACGGATTACACACCATCATCCTGCCCCTTACAGAACAAAATGAAGTCCAGAGGATTCCCTACATCAGGATCACAGCAACCTCTAAGCCCAACCCCCTGGACACAGCCACTCATTCCTGTCCTTTCACAATACTAGCTGCCTGCCCTTTCCAACTGGTCGGTTTTAGATCTACCCGAGCAAATACACACGGAAGAAGAAAACTGAAAATCCCTCCAAGCCAGCAAGCAAAAGAACTGACACCCTAAGAGATCCATAACACATCCATAAAGGGAATGTCACACCAAGTATAGTCCAAAGAATCTTCATTTACTAATGCAAATCCCCACAATGAAAACTTCAAACCTGTCTTGTCAATAGTCATCATCTGGCAGTCTTCACTCTGTCAATCCTACCTCAGTCCTTCAACATACTGCTACAGTCCAAAATTTTGTAAAGTCACATAACCCTGCCACCCATGCAACTATACTAATTACAACTAAATCCACCTTGAATGACTGACTGAACTGCCTTACCTTGTTCCCAAATCTGAACCCAATATTTCAACAATCCTTCCCACCAAACTCCTTCCTCCTCAAGTAGTCGCAGCACTCAATTTAACCAAATCTTGCAATACCCTACCATATACCTTCCTATTAAAAGTTGCCCAAAAATCCTGTACCACACATCTGATCATTCCAACCCAACTTGACACACCTTGCCTGACAACACCAGAAGCTTGTACCACTGCTTATTGTCCAAATGAAAATTAACCCTTTTCCCCATAACTTCTCCTGCTAGACCTTCAACAGCAGCCAAAACTCTAACTCCAAATAATAACATCCCTCCTCCAAATGTCCTTCTATCCTGCTGACTGGTAAGCCAAAAAACATTCCCCTTAAAATATGACCCCATCCCAATACTTCCTGTGATATCTGTAAACAATTGCAAATCTCATTGAACAACCCAATCTGCCAGCCCAAACACTATACCATTAAAAAAAAACATGACCCTACAAACAAACGACCCAGGTGAACTGCCTGAAATGCAAAATTCAGGATCCCAAAGAGGTCCATGACATCCTTAATCCACTTTTGTCCTTGAATTTCACCCCCCAAATCTGTCCTTATAAACATGTTGCCTTCACCTCTGTTAACCAAACAAACCATGGCTTACACCCACTAGTAATCCCAGAAAAACAATGCCTTGCTTAGGCCTTCAAGCTTCTGCCTAAAGAATGAATATAGTTCCTCACACATCCCCAAAACACATGCATAACTTGCAGTTGTCTGTCAAATCCTTCACCTATTCTTAAAACATCATCCAGATAAAGTACCTCCTTCTGACTGCACACCTGCAGCTGCCAAATCCAATAGGGAACAGTGCTAAACTCTCAAAGTAGCACAGGCCACTGAGCAGCCTATTGGCATAGCCTTGACAAAGTAAAACTTAAACCCAACTACCGTGTCTACAAAGTCCAACCCTACCTCATGCAGTTGTGACACCACCCCACCTGTGGAAACCGAAACTCCCCATAAACAAACCAGAAACCTGCTTCACTCTGCCCCTGACATACCTCATTCTCACCTGTCCTCACACAACTCCCAAACTACACCATATCTAACATGTCTCAATGAGCACCTAGTAACACAGGATTACCTGCGACCCCATTGTGCACCACCCCGGCAGCCAGAACATCCACCACAGCAGCAGCGACAACATCCATCACCTTTCAAGTCTCTTTCCTTCAGACCACCGGCTGATCCAAATTCTGTACTTCCCTATCTGCAAAAGAAAATAAAAATGTAAATCCTCTCCACACACACAAACCAAAACTTCTTAATGACAACATTAGGCGCTGCCAAGGGCCTACCTTGTTTATCAGCTGCACAGTCACTACCCTCACCTGCATCCCTTATCCCTTATTCCTCAGCAAATCCTTTTACAGCCCATGAGGGAACATACTGCAGCAAAATGGTCTTATGACACAAACTGCAGTAACTGAGCCTATACATTTAAATTACACCTATTAAAATGCAGAATGTAAAATGAACTAACAACCTGAATATGTTGCAACTAAACACTGCAGATGAAGGATATATAAATATCAGAATTACTGGGTTATCTCTTGATTGCTATACAAAATCAAATACAACACTATATGGGCCAAGTTAAGTTATTTTGTAGAAACAGTTCTAGGAGCATTTCTGTAAGCAAGCACTACAAGAACATCCAAGCAAAATCACTGTAACATAACTTAAAACAAAACTACATATTTATCTGTTAGAGAGTGTGGCATTGACAGTTTCTCCCATGTGCTGCTTTGTTCTACAAGCGACTCCAGCAGCAACGTGTATGCAGCAATGAAACTTCAGATGCTTCAAAACAAAAGAGTGAAATACATCCATAACATTCCCATACCTCTCAAGTCGGGTCTATATCAGCATTTCAAAAATGTAGTAGGTCGAATCACTAAATGTTGAATTGAAATGATCGACCTATTACATTTTTGAATGCCGATAAAAAATAACTCCCCCAAAAAACTAAAGAGTATAGGCAGGGGGCAAGCTCCCCTGTGCCCCCACACCCCCTGCTACTTAAATATACCAACTCCGAGACTGCACTACATTGAGGTAAATGGAAATCTCCCCTTACAGAGATTTCCGTTTACCCGTTTGACGTTCTGCCCTTTCGGCATTCTCGATGCGACAATATCAAATTCAAGATGCTGATAGGGACCCTTCAAGGTCTACCTCATTGCAAGGAACATTCCTCATTTGGGGTCTTAAAAAGTTCATGTACCTCAAAGTTCCACATTGAAAGAGTCTGTCACCCATTCAATGTTAGCCATTTAACTGATATCAATGGCAAATAGAATAGAAACATGTTATCTCATGAAACACCTACTCTATAAGTACAAATATCACATTAAACATCCTATGAGAGTCTTAAAGTTGTTAGTTAGCCAATAGTAAGTTTTCCACATTTTTTTCCATTCATTGCACACTACGAGAGGCAGTATTCCTCATTTTGGAGATAGAAGGTTGAGAGCTATGCATCCACTGTAGAACACACCCTTAGAGCATTTTGGTCACTCAAGCTGTAATGAAATACTGAAGCACTGCTTCTGAAATATTCTTTGCAAATATCCCACATTCTACGACTATGGTGGGAAAAATAATCGGGCCAAGAAGAAATGAATCCATTCCCCACTTCCTGCAAATACAGCAGATTATGGAGCCTGCAATGGTACCCATGTTAAAGGGAAGGCTTTAACAACCATAACCTCCAATAATATTACCAAGCTTACAACAGGTTTCACATGAGAAGTGTGCACATAGTAGCAGCAATCACCACCATGGAAAAAACATCTTCTTCACTCAACTGGTTGTTCTCACAAGATACAATCACATGCAGATGCCTCTTTACTGCATCCATTTACTTACCACTTCAACTCACTGAAAAGGCAACCATAATTAACATCATTTTCATCAAGCACACTTGACTGCAAACTTATCGGGGAACAAATTAATGCAAAGTGGCACAAAAACCTCAGATTGTGACCATGTGAGTGAAATGAATCCAAGCATGCTAGCAAAGACAGCAATTCTACTCCTCAATCTCTTTAGAGAAAGTTATTGAAAAGCTGAAGTGCTCCAACCCTTTCATACATTTATTTTAGGTCAACTACCCTGCAGAGATGATTTTAAAAGTATTGTGCTTACCAATTCAGTCCCTTCATACATAACAGGCTCTGCGACTCCCCCATTGACCCCCAGTCAAAGACGGGACTCAAACCCTTACTTTGCCCATAAGAAAACACATTATTACTGTGCCAACCTCTGAACATCTGCATTAAGCTACCTGTCTCATGTCTGGGGACTCCAAATTGGGAACCCTCCAAATTTTGATGCTAGCTGCCTGCCAAGAACGGACCTAAAGTATGAAATAAAATTTGGCCATTCTGCCACATCCGGGTTATAGCAAGGTCTGCTTACTTCAAATAGCACTAAAATATGCATGCAAGCCATACCTCTCAACCTCCACAAACAAGAAATCCAGACAAAGCCACAAAGAAAAGTTGAACAAAGGCTGTAAAGCAGGAAAAACATTTAAATATTGCTCATACAACCTAGAAAGCTAATAGAACAGGTTTTACATTAGCATGAATTAGCAGTTTCTGAAGTCTGATACTCAACTCTGTCATTATTTCCCACAACTGCTGCTCTCATAAACTTACAAAGTTAATAGAACATAGCACGACTCCTCTGAAGAGAATGACATTTGCAACTCAAAAGCCTGTCACTGTCTGCTGACTTCAATCTTCTGAAAAATGGCAATGAACTGTCAGAAACAAAATTTTCTGATGAAAAGACCTAAATATGAGAGAAACAAACTAGACATTCTATGAAAATCCATACAGTTGAGCGATATGGTGCAAGCCCTACCTCTGGACCCCTGCCACCCACCAACCCTCAACACAGGCATGACCCCCACCTTCCCTCACTACAAATTCTAAACCCCACCATCATGAGTGGAATAGGCCACCCTGAAGTAGCTTGTAGCCAGTGAAAAGGTATCCATGGCTCACTCCACCATACCCACTGCTGAAACACCACAACAATAAACCACCACCACCATGTTGATGGAGCATCTGGACACTCTGAGCAAATCTGTACAGTCCAAAGGCATGGGCAAAAAACAACAATGGGGCATGCCGCACCTCCAGCCCTGCCGCTACAAGTAATAGTATGCCTTGTATTATTCCTTTCATTTTTTCCCTCTTGTCTTCTCCCTTCCTTTCCCCACATGCCCGTAGTTTCAGACCATACCCAGTTAACCACATGAAGCTCAACTGCAAAATGGCTCACTCGGTCCGACTATGAGGCATCCTCCTAACTCCTCAACAGCTAAGGTAAAATAACTCAAACACCAATCCCCTAATACCCAAGTCTTACTCAAAAAAAAAAATCCTAACAACAATCATAACCCCTCAATCAATGAAAAGAAAGTGAAAAGAAAAAAAAAATCACACACCCAGCACTTCCATGTCCCACTATTACTTGACGCCTACCTGCTCTCCAAATTACCTAAAGGTCATCTCAGACGTATCACTTGTCTTAGCAAGTTCACATCAAAATCTGATCCCTTACCGAGATACCCAGATACACTCATACAAAACCAGTTAAGCCCCTCCTTGCACTTACCTCATTTCTTCCCAAACCTCCTACCTTCACTGTTTAACCCTTCCATCCCTACCACCCTATCCTTCCACCACCATATTAAATTCCATAACTATTCCTATCTCACCCTTCCCTGAAGATGTTCCTGAACAAATTGGTTTATTCCCAAACCTCATTTAAGGTTAGGTCAATATTAGCATCCTGTTCTGCTAACCTACATTATTATAATCTAATTCACTTTCAGTTTCACTAATCTCAGTCAACTGTACTTCTCTTGTACGATCATGGGTTATTCCACACTATTGTGGTGAACAGTACTGTTATCTATAGTTACAGCAGTTGCACTAGGATTATTATTTTGTTGTTCACATTCTTGAATTTGTGCACAGTCAAACCAAACATTCCCTACCTGTTGACATTTTCCTTGAAACCCAATGCAGTGTTGTTCATTATGCTCTGCTTCCCCACACTGAGAACACTTTTTTCTATCACAGTTACTTATGACATGACTATTAGACCCACAATAATAACATGTACCCTTTTTCCATTCATAGTTATGCCACTGGAAATATGTGACAACTGCCGATTCAGAAGTTTTAAATGAACTCACAATTCCCACAAGCCCCATTCCATAATCCACAAGGATCACACAATTTTAACATCATACATAGATTGATAGTAATAAACAAAGAAAACTTTTAACTATGCAATGTTTACTTCAGCAGTGAGAAACTTCACTATAAACTTACTTTTTGAAAAAACATTAAGTGCTACCATGATCCAATTTGCCCAAGGGAGGCAACGTCTTTACAATCAAGGTCCATCAAAAAAGTCTGAGCTTTAGCTGCATATTCAAAAGTGAAATAATAAATGTTTCCCTTTCCTTCATTAATAGAGACTTGCCTATCAGCAACAGTTATTCCCAATAGTATAATTATATTCCCAAATATTCTGCTTATCAATTACAATACCATTTTTACTGATAGTTCTCACTACTGGTAATTTATCATATGTACTATTTCAAGAACAGTTCTATCTAGTATGTTGTTGCACAGCTTATGCATAAGAACATTAATGCTGTTGTAAATTAGCTCCATTTGCTGCTACCACAGTATACTGCACTTCAGTCAATAAAACACAACTGCCAGCCTCCTTCCATTTAACCTCTGACAACATCATCCTCAGGTTGTTTTTCAGTTCAATGACTGCAAAATCAGTTGCATTGCATTTTTTTGGTTCCAGGACAACATGTCTGACTCAGAGCTCTTATTCACACCCATTAATTGTAACAGTGTATTTCTTGGCATACCATTGACATCAAAAATAGAAATTTGCACCTCTAAAATGTACCCAATTCCTCATTCTCCTTCACAGTGTTCCATTTCCAACTAGGCCACCCTCTGGTCTATCATAGGAAATTTAAAATGATAAGAGTTGGAGAAGTTCACTGGAAGGTTGAAACATTTGTTTTAGTCTGGATGAACCTTTGCTGATTTTTAACTTGACAACATGTAGGGGAATTGAACAAAATTAACATATGTCCCTCATAACTATTCTGAGTTAGGAGGCAGAAGCCCCTTTATGTTTAAATCACTTCAGCTCATGACTGGCTTTGAAATCATAATAGTATCTATGCAGTTTTTGATTCAAGGACCCCATCAGCTACCTCCATATTTATGAATGCTATCCCCCATATTTATTAATGATTATTTATCCTATATATCTTCTGATAACCACAGAGAGAAAAACACTGGTGAGAGATGTGAGGACATCAGCATTATGTCTTGGGAAGAAGGAAGCAAACTTTGGCATTTTTATATACACTTACCTTGTTTGACTATAAATTCAGCCTTAAGTGAAGAGATAGAGTGTGTGTGTGTGTGTGTGTGTGTGTGTGTGTGTGTGTGTGTGTGTGTGTGTGTGTGCGCGTGTGTCTGTGTGTGTGCGTGTGTGTCCGCGTGTGTGTGACTAGGATTGATTACTCGCCTAAGTTCTGGATAGCCTGCCAGCAGGGGAGATGAATGATGAAAATTTTCTTGCTCACTTCATTCTGGGTGGGTGATGCATGATGCTTGACCTGGGTAGTGAATCTTCCTATTAGATTTGGTGATGGAGAATGGAGACAAAACAGTTGACATACTGCTGCAAAGGTAGAGGGGGAATATCTGAGGGGTTACTTCATCCATTAGAAATAGAGACAGTCCTTCACTAACTTCTATTATACCCTCAACCCTTGTATTTTATCCAGCATACCTGTGCAGAAACTGTAGGGCTTAAAAAGAAGCTTCCTGATGACTGCCTTGATGGCCACTACTCTTCAGACTGGTAATAGTGGCACAGTAATTACCACACATCATGGGAGAGCAAAAGGAGAAGTAAACACTAAAAATGAGTCCGCACATATGCATTTCTACACATAATTGTGTGCATATGTATATGTTTTGTTCATATGTGTGAGTGTGTGGATGTGTGTATATATGTGAGAGATTATATGTACGCGTGCATGCGTGTGCGTGTGTGTGTGTGTGTGTGTGTGTGTGTGTGTGTGTGTGTGTGTGTGTGTATGCATGTGGGTGGTGTGTGTGTGTGTGTGTGTGTGTGTGTGTGTGTGTGTGTGTGTGTGTGTGTGTGTGTGTGTGTGTGTGTGTGTGTGTGTGTGTGTGTGTGTACGTGTATGCATGTACATGCATCTGCAAGGGTTTGCTGGAGATGTACATCCAATTATAATGAAACAGGCTATCACTGTTTTCCACTGTATTGTCTGTATACTTTAAAGGAATACTTTAAAACTTATTGAAAACAATGATAGTGACATGAAACAGTGCATTAACTCAGAAAATATGGAAGAAAACAATGATCAGCTATGCAAGCTGTACACAAATGTGTCAAGTGTATTGAGTTACCATCAATGCTATATCAAGATTATTTTAAGAAGTCAAAGAGGCATAACTGAATTTACTAGAATAGGAGCATAAGCCCCTAATAAGTCATATTTTATTAATACTTAGTCACAACTATCTCCTTCTATTTTGTGCCATGCAGGCCTGTTTAAGTTCCTAAGACTGTTAATCTGTGACATTTTAGGGTTTTATTAGGAAGAAAAATCGAATCTTACTGTGTAAAGAACTCTTAAGTACATGGGAGGAGGTTTCATTAGTGAGTGAGCAAACACCACAAATGAGCAAAATATAAAGGGACCCAGAAAGATTAGCAATATCCAAGCCATCATGTATTCTCATTGAGTTTTATGTTGTTTGATTTTTATTGTTTTTGGGGCTGTTTAATTTGTTCAGCAATTTTGTCAGAGCTTTTGAGTAAACAATCCTTTCATTCGGCTCTTAAACGCAGAAATCTTTTAAGCCGCTTAGTTTTGCTTTTACATCACTAATCCTTCTGGGGTTTGCTTAAACATCTGGCGATGGTCTTGAAAGGCCACATGTTAGGTCATTAACTACTATCTTAATTGCTGAACATTTTCCAGTGATTATTTTAAATTGTTCTCTTGTGAAATGTTGATAATCTGCTTTAGTGTCCTTAGTGAAGATGTCATTTTCCATCAATGGGCAAAATGTTACTTTTTTATCCCTTTTACATTTAATATTGCAGTGGGAATTCTTGTTTATTTTCAGTCTATTTTTTCCTTGCTCAGCGATTTTTATCAAGCAGGCAGGGTGTTTTAGTCACCAGGTATTCATTCAAACTCGTTTACTTTTTGTTGAAAATAACCTTCATTCCTGACAACTTTCTTTTTGAGAATAAATGTAGTTTGATGATCTGGCAGCTAGGCATTGCCAGAGGAGTGTCTGCTCTCTTTAAGCGTCAAATGAGGCATCAGATATATTGGAGATGGCTCTGAATAAGAGAAAAAGTGTATTTTAGAAAACCGTTATCTGTTTGATCACTACATGAAAGCACTCCATCAGATGAAACACAGAAAGAAACAGTTTCCTTTTGTTAGTCCACAGTGTTTTGTAAGCATTTTAAATTTTAGAAAAACAGGTAATAAATTAGGCATAGCTCTGTGCACCTTGAAAGATCAAATCAGATAGGGCCATTCTTCAGCAGTACTTGTACAAGCTGAAATTATTACATGCCAGAAAATCACATTAATTAGTATGATAGGTATCTAGGACATTTTATTTTATGGCTTTTTATTCTTACTATGTAAGTAGTTTTAGCTCTGCTTACAACAATCCAAGCCACAAATGTAGGAGTGGATGCTATATGCAAGGATAGTTTTGAGTAGTCAGGTGACCAACACATTTGAAGTGGGAAACCAGAGTACCCACAAATAAAAAACATGAACGTGGGCAGAATGTAAATGCTCCACACAAACAGTAAGTAGTAATCAGGCTGGAATTTGAAATAATGGAACAATGAGGCAGCAAAAATAACCATACTACTCCACAGTCACATGACATAGTAGAGTTATGGAGAACATGGGTGTCTCTAGTAAACTATGGATGAACCATAAGTATTCTGCGGTTCCAGTCAGTTCAGAACAGAAAATACTTATGTGGAAAGTTGCATGAATGTGACCTTGTGTACGTAACCACAATCATCACCTGTCTTGTGCATAGTCACCACTATCCCCGTACATAGTCACTAGCTGTGCACTTCATACCGTTACAGGCACTACATAGGTGCAATTATTGTGTGAGAAACTTAGTGATTCTCTTTTAACTTAATAAATATATATAATCATGCTTTTTCAAAACCTTTTAAAGCCTTTCTTTGAACTAGCAGGTTTATTTTGCTGCATTTATTTCCTTGAATTATATTCCTTTCAGTAGTGATAGACCAGGAAAGAAAATATGTGCCAGTGCTTTACTTTACTTCCATGTATTAGGCATTTAGATTACATATGTATAAACCTTTTTCCTAATAAAACTCAGTGCAGACACAACTGGGTGCTATGTCAGTGTGCTGTAAATAATCGCCTATGAATTAACTTAGCAACCTGTTATGCTCCATTCCAGCACTGATAAAAATAACTGAGGACTGCCTAGTCTCCATATTTTCTATATTGAAAACCAATAGCCTAGGTAACTTCAACACTACCACCTTTATCTATCTTTCTATTGCAGCTCAGAGGCTATTAAAACAGAGTGCTCATCCCAAAGTGATGAAAAATAAATGGTGCATATTAAGAGAGAACAGTAAATGGCAAACCTCACTGTGCTCCATATTGCTCCCATGTACCACACCCCTAGTACTTACACAGACTAACTCTAAGATTAGTGTAACCCAAAGGAAAGGGAATACTCCAAGACACAGAGATCTCACACTTAGAATATGCCAAGTCCATTTTTGCACATTGTCTCACTGTTCCAGAACTTGTATTTACAAGTCTTGAAATTCCAGACATTTACCCATTTATCCTTAATCTCCTGCGTACAATATCACTAACCCCAATCATTTCTCCACTCCAAAATATTTCTTATGGGTGACTCACGTCATAATACCTCCAGTCAAACCCTTTTCCTATTATGGTTATCAGGCCCTTGTTTTCATTGCCACCATATTATGAGCAAAGATCATTACAGGATTTGTTGCCTTCCCACTTTTCCTTCATTTGAGAGATACCTAAGGGACTACCTAAACTGGTTCCCCGCTGTAATGTAGATTGTAGGGAACCTAGTCCAACTTCATCCTGGGCATCTTTCCATAGATTCGATTCCTTTCCTTTCCTTTTATGTTGACAGTGCACTTACTCTCTGGACTAAGCACTACCATTTTATATATTTACTACTACTATTTTACATATTCAAGATTGTGCAGTATTCCATAAGTAGCCCCAACACCGACGAGGTCCTCATATGTTAACCTCACTCATTGTCTGCTTTTTCATCCTTTCCATTTGTTAGCTACGAGAGGGCCCTTTTAGTTGTTTGTTTCTTTCCCATTCCTTACTTTCCAGATTGTTTGCTATTTTGCGGAAAGCATTTCCACTGCTCTCTTCAGCCATCCTTCCTTCTTCTCATTCCAATTTTCCTTTCACCATTTCCCTTCAATAAACCTTACTTTGCTTCTTTATCCTGTTATTAGTACCTGAGACTGCTATTATCTCTTTTTCTTTCACTCTTCTTGCCTCATTTTCCCAGTCTCCTCTGAGCCATTTGTTCTTTTTCCATATGGCCCCTCTCCCATTCTAGTTCTGCCTCATACCTCTCAACTGTACAGATTTTTGCAGAATATCCAGATTTTTATCTCATATTTTTCATCTGTTTCTCATACAAATGGTGCTTTTTGACAAATCACAGGGATGATCTAAGAATTAAAGTAACTAAATAATGGCATGCATTTGAGTTTTAGACTTCATATCCTTCAGAAAATGCATGCTAACACAAATCCTGTTATTCTAGCAACTTTCTAAGTTTATAAGAGCAATATTTAACATGTGTCCTATTTTTGGGCCTTTGTCACCCCATTATGTCAGGCTTTGTTCAGATTTCTTGCACAAAGAGGTTGAGAGGTATGTTCTGCCTTTCTTCCTCACAACTTTTAATTTTTTTCAGTTGTGTGATTTATTGACTCATTTAGTTGACCTGTCTCCTTGATTAAGTACTTCTCTTGTCCATCTTGTGTACTGTACACTTGTTCCTATACCCACTGGTGGTGCTAGATGTTGGATAGAAAAAATGCTCTTTAAGTATGAGCCTCCAACCACCAATGACCTACTTCCCTTTTAGCTTGCATTCTCCCTGGTGCTATTTTTACCTATCTACCTTTGCAGAAAATCTATCAGACTCATTTTGTACCAGATTTCCCTTCCTGTTATTGGTACTGGAAAATATTAGGGTTCAACCAAACACCCTAATATTGGGTGATTTCAACTACCCCACAATTAACTGGGAAAACTGCTCATGTAACGACTCCTTTGCTCAGTGATTTCTGGAATTCATAAATTCCAATGCCCTGGATCAACTTATCCACACCCCCACCAGGGGTAACAATATCCTAGACCTAGTCATTACCAACATGAGTGACCGGTGTTCCACACCTGAAGTCAACTCCTCGTTGGTCAGATCCGGCCATAAGCTATTCACCCTAGATATCCACATCCCGCCCCCACCCCCCATTAAGGAAACCACGGTAAAAGATTTCTCCAAAGCCAACTTCCTGCTTCTTAAGACAGAAGTGGCGAACTTCATGACACCCATGCAGATGGACAATACAGTTACGACTGCTGAATCCTACACAAATGCACTCTATAAGCACTTACACGAGTGCATGGATCATGCTATCCCAAACAGAACCAAGACACTATCCTCCAAAAAAAGAAAGCCAATCTGTTGGTCCCTTGCCAAAAACAAACTCTACAACAGAAGGAAGAAATTGTTGCAAAAGAGAGTAAAATCCCAAGAGTGGAGGAGCTCCCTGGTCAGCCTCAGCAAGAAGCTGAAATCCCTTATAAGATCCTCCAAAGCTAGCTATGAAAACAAGATTGCCACTGATTCTAAGGACAACCACAAAGCATTCTATAGCTATGTCATGAATCTCAATGGCAACACCCAGATCTGCTCTGAGTTACAGCACAAGGGCACAAAAATTACAGAACCAACTGATATTGCCAACATCCTGGCAGACAGGTTCAGTGCTAACTTTACCCCCCCACTCACCCCCTAAAGGGCCCATATCTATACAGGAAGAATACAGAGTCCCTGTAATCACAACTTCACAGCTATCCCAAACAGAACCAAGACACTATCCTCCAAAAAAAGAAAGCCATTCTGTTGGTCCCTTGCCATAAACAAACTCTACAACAGAAGGAAGAAATTGTTGCAAAAGAGAGTAAAATCCCAAGAGTGGAGGAGCTCCCTGGTCAGCCTCAGCAAGAAGCTGAAATCCCTTATAAGATCCTCCAAAGCTAGCTATGAAAACAAGATTGCCACTGATTCTAAGGACAACCACAAAGCATTCTATAGCTATGTCATGAATCTCAATGGCAACACCCAGATCTGCTCTGAGTTACAGCACAAGGGCACAAAAATTACAGAACCAACTGATATTGCCAACATCCTGGCAGATAGGTTCAGTGCTAACTTTACCCCACACTCACCCCCTAAAGGGCCCATATCTATACAGGAAGAATGCAGAGTCCCTGTAATCACAACTTCACAGGTAAAAGCAGCACTCTCTAAAGCCAAAAACACAGCATCCATGGGACTGGACAACATCCCAGGCTGTGTTTTACATGAACTTCAGAATGAACTGGCATCCCACCTAAGCACCATGTTCAATCATAGCCTCATGTCAGGCTTTGTGCCCACTGAATGGCGCACAGCAACAGTTATCCCACTCCACAAAGGGGGAGCCACCACTGATCCTGGGAACTATCGTCCTATTAGCCTGATGAGCCTGGTCTGCAAGGCCATGGAACATATCATCATGGAATTCATAAACAAAGACATTGGTAACCTCCAAACTCTGGACCCCACCCAGTTCGGGTTTGTGAAAGGCAGATCATGCCTCCTGAACCTGGTCGACTTCTTTGAGGCAGTCACCAAAGCCGTAGACGAGGGTAAGGTGGTTCACACAGCCTATCTTGACCTTGCCAAGGCTTTCGACACTTTCCCCCATTCTGGAATTATAGCTAAACTCACTAAACTAGGTATAAATCCCTATGTCACAAGATGGGTTGCCCACTGGCTCACTGACAGAACCCACACTGTAAAAGTTGCAGACTCCAAATCTGACTTCAAACCAGTAACAAGTGGAGTACCACAGGGATCAGTCCTGGGAATTCTTCTGTTTGGTATCTACTTCTCTGAAGAACAGGCTATCATAGAAGACTTCTGGCTAACAAAGTTCACAGATGACTGCAAACTAGGAGCTATAGTCGAGTCCCCAAATGATGTGGACATCCTACAGAAGGGCCTCACTGAGACAGATGTCTAGTGTCAGAGCCATGGCCTCAAGCTCAATGCCAAAAAGTGCATTGTTATGCCCTTTGGTAAAAACTCTGTACCCGAACTACCACATAGGCGGCAGTCTTCTTAACACCGAATGTGTGATAAGAGACCTTGGGACCCAGGTGGACAGCAGTCTCTCCTTTGATAAACACATTGCCACAGTAGTCAGGAAATCCTTCTACATGGCACACCTCATCACAAAAGGGTTCTCATCCAGGAAAAAAGAGGTCATTGTTCCCCTCTACTCAACATTCATTAGACCCATTATAGAGTACAATGCCCCTTTTGGAATGCACCTCACAAGACTTCTGCAGCAGCTGGAAAGGCCACAGAAGTACCTCACAAAGAGGATTACTGGCCTCAAACATAAGCCCTACACTGATCATCTCAAAAAACTCCAGCTTTACTCTGTAGCATATCACCTGCTCTGAGGTGATTTCTGCCTAGTTTATAAAGCTATGTCAAACCCAGAGCTGTTGGACATGCTACACCTACAGAAATCCCAATCCCTCCGAGCTACACGCTCTAGGGACCTAAACCTTGTCACCACAATAAACAGGACTTGTTGGAGGGATAGATTCCTGTTCCACAGACTTCCCATACTCTGGAACAAGCTACCCATTTATGTTAAGCAAAGTTCCTCATTAACACTCTTCAAGAAAAATCTTGATGAGTGGATGGGAAATAGGAAATAAACCCCGAG
This sequence comes from Protopterus annectens, assembly GCF_019279795.1. Lineage (NCBI taxonomy): Eukaryota > Metazoa > Chordata > Ceratodontiformes > Protopteridae > Protopterus > Protopterus annectens. Next base: position 1,044,715,211 of record NC_056741.1, read on the forward strand.
GATCACTTCTGTGGCTCTGCTCGACAGGGGCACAGGAAATTAACTTTCTTGGGTTGGCGTAAGCCAGGGACCTTTGCTGGCTAGGCTTACTTAGGCCCTTTGGCCGATAACCTAGTACCTACCTATGAACCTATGAACCTATGATTCTTAGCATATACTGCCTCTTGGCATTGCTCATCATTCTAAGAATGTTTTTTCATGGTGTTGTGATACTTATTTTTTCATTTTATGGCTTGTCCTAACTTTTTGATCCAGTTCTCCTAATTGTCCTCCTTTATCTTTATAACCATGTCCTGGACTTGTACACTCACATATTTAGCTTCTAGTTTACACTTTTTTCCCCAAAATGTCTCCCATTACTTGTCCCTGTACTGAACCAAGAGGACTTCTTCATATTGTGTTACATTATTTTCAGGGCCTGCCTCTCCTTTAAATCCTTCCCATGCATTTTAGAAGTACATTTCCTGATTCCTGCAGAATGTAGTCATCTCCAAAGACATACAAGTCCATTCATCTCCCCTCAGCTTGCAACAGACCCCGTTTCTCCCTGACTCTTTCTGCTAATGTTGATGTCCCCATGACAAAAAAATCATAAGTGTTCAGAGAAATTGGCATCCCTTAGTTCCCTTTGAGATCTTCAAAACAGGATCCCATTTACTCAAATAACATTTTCTTTTAAATCTATTTTTATGGGCTTTTCTACAGAAAATGTCATTCAATAGATCTGAATGTGTTCTTTATATCTCTGCTTTCCATAGTTGTTTTTTGCTGGCAGATGTCACAGGGAGTAAAAGGATGTGAGCTGTTAATGAGCTGCCTCCTGTTTGATCATGTTAGCTTCCATTTGCCTAGCTGTGTGACTCAGAGAAACTTTATTTACCAGACAGTGCTCCCAGGCTGAGTCTGTAAAAAGTCCAGCAATATTTTTTTCACAGAGATGAAATGTAAATAAATACATAAGTACATACATTTCTCACAAAACTCGGTGTATCTCAGAACCTCCAAGCAATTTTCTGCTGAGAGTCTTTTTTGCAGAAAAGCATATTGGCCACATTGTATTAGTTTGGGTGACGTATTATCCAGCCTTATTACTGGCATTTTGACAACAACCTTTATGGCAGATATCAGCCTATGTGCCCCTGAATCAATTGCTTTCTTGTTCTCTTTTGATAGGAGGATAACTGTTGCTTCTTCACTGTGGCTAGCTGATGTCCTTCTTGTCAATAATTCTTTACTACATGTATTCAGTACCTATAAAATGTGTTACATTGTCTCTTTTGTATTTAGTTTGTTTGTTAACCAGGTTGGTGCATTGGTTCAAAGACCGTTTTCGGTCATGACCCAGACTAGTGTGGCAATTTTAGTTTTCAACACAGAGCTGCATTTGTTAGAAATAACATAATAATGACATAACAGTAGAGATATACAGACAAACTAATTTAGTTCATTTATAAAATTCTACCAGCAGCATATCGATCTTACTGATTCTCCCTGCTCACTGTTTATTGCATTTGGTATCTCCTGTCACAGACTTCTGTCACCTGAGGTCTGTCCCTCCTCTGCTTGTCATCTTTTCTTTACCCAACAACCCTGGTATCCCCCTCTGCTTTCTGACTGACTTGTATAGTGCTTCATAAAATTCTGCTAATGGTTCTTTCACATCATCCTCCTCTTCTGTCATTACTTCCTCACCTCTATCCTGTAATTATCTGACCACACCCCCATTTTCTCCTTTAGCTTCTATGACAACACTTTCCCTGCCTTTTCAACGTGGCCCTATTTTCACTAAAGTAAGTAACTTGTTAACAGCTCACGGTCTATTATCCTGTTGATTTCTACCTCAATTTTAGTGATTTGTATAAAAAGTTCAGTCTTGTATTTTTAGTATTTACTTCAGCGTTGTCGCCTCACAGTAAGAGGGTCTCCCGTTCGATTCTTGGCTGAAGTGCCTTCTGTGTGGAGTCTGCATGTCCTCCCCGCATTTGGGTGGCATTCGAAAGACATGCGTGAATGGGCGTGCCTTCATTGAAGGTTGGGCGTCAGGCTAGCACCTTGGCATCCATAAAAATCTACTGCCAATCATTAGCGGACCGTAGTTCCACTGTGGCGACCTCTAACTGGGAAAAGCCGAAAGAAGAACAACAACTTCCAGCTTCCTTCAGGCTTTATCTGTGTTTTAATCCATTCTTGATCCACTTCCTTAATAATTTCTTCTCCTTATACTGACCATTACTCTGGTTTCCTGTATAAGCCACTCTCTTGCTGCTACTTTATTACATCCCACCTTCCAACTCCTCTGCTCTGTCTCTTTCATTATTATTTATTTATTTTATTTATTTATTTTACATTTGTTGACCGGGAATGTCCGACTAGGTTCCACAGATCCTGTTTTCAGCGGAGGCCCGGGGAGAAATGCTCCAGATGCATGTCTTTGGAATGTGGGAGGAAACCGGAGTACCCGGAGGAAACCCACGCGAGCACAGGGAGAACATGCAAACTCCACACAGAGTTATTAAGACCCTCACTCTGTCTTTAACTGATTCTCTGCTCTCCATTTAGTTTCATCCATTCCCATTGTTGTTCACCTGCCCTACCATATTTTCCCTTTATTGTTATACTTACCAGAGTGCTCTCCAATATTATTTGCACTCCAGTTTCGATTGCTGCCACCCTGTTTTCATGCTGTTTCTTATCAGGAGACAGCACTTCCTATTTCTTTTGGGCCCAACCTGTAAATTGTTTTGCATGCTTGTTTTTTCGCTATCTATATATATATATATATATATATATCTAGCCACTCTCCCCTTTCCATACTCTATTCTCAGAACACATATCTACCTAGTATTCAAATTAGTATTTTATGTTGAATAGGTAAGTGGAAAGGACTACTAAGATCTCTTTTTAGGATCAACTTACATACAAAAAGATGCTAGATGTAGCAAAGCACTGTATATAATTATAGATGTATATGTACAAAACTGGTTATAATATGGATAAGCTGGAAATAGATCTCAACAAAGATGGTTGCCTTATCCTGTAGCATTGAGAAGGCCTTAAAAAAAGAACAAAAGAAAGTAAACATAACCTGAGGTAATACAGAAAGAAAAATGAAGCAGAAGTTCCTTTAAATGGACAGCAATCAAAACCAGCAAAAGAAAAAAAAGGGAAATATGGCAGTAATACAGGACAGAATGCTAGCAATGCTCACGGGACTATTATAGGATGTGTCCTTCCTCATACAAGGAGTGGCTGGGCAGCAAACTACCCAGACAAAGCTAGAGTACCACAAAAAAGGCAATAAGGTAAGATTAATGGCCAGAGAAGAGCAGCTAATAGCATGCCCTCAGGAGAGGATCATTTTGTAAATGGAACTGAACAGGATAAGAGGAAAACTGGATGACCTGGAAAAATAGTGGGAAAAGGAAACTCCCTAGCTGACTAGAATATATGAGGATATCACAGAGGATTATTTAGAAGGATACATTAAATACTTCATTCTAAGCTCTTGAGCGTCCATGAATCCAAGATGGAATGAATGAAAAACGTCAGATACTATTAAGAAAACAACCAAAGGGATAAGTCCTTGCATGTCTTTTGTAAAATGCACAATTTCATTGTAGAGGAAAAGCTACTGAAAACACCAAAGGGCAGAATAAGGATGGGAAGAGAAAAAAGGAGTGATAAGAATGGTCATTGACTTCTCCAACATGTTCTTCCATAAAAGGACACTTCCAATGAATGTGGGGATAAGCTGGTGAGACTATTATACCACATATACAATAATTACCCTGGTGTGTTACCAGCTATAATTACCCTGGTGGGTTAATAGTTAACAACTACAAGAAAAAGCTCATTTTCACAAATCCACATGTGGACAAGCACAAAAATGAGCAAAGGTGTGCTAAGAATGAATGAATTAAGGACTAACAAACCGGAAACAGAGCAAGGTACTGTAAAGTGCATCTTTGCCAGTTCAGATTTATTTTATCTATTTGTTGACTGAGTAAGACCACTTGATAAATTGTCCTTTTTCAGGAACAATGTCTGGTCAAGTGACTTAGTCAGTCAGACAATAGACAACTGAAGGTGGAAGCATTGAACCCTGATACCATGGATACAGGAAACAGCTCAATGACATCATAGAGCTTTCGTCCTATGTACTAACTGCTAGATTTCACACCCTTAGAGCAATTTTGATCAAAAATTAGATATGACATATACATTGAAACACAGAAAAAAATCACAGTGAGAAAAATATGCATCAGAGATGGCAATACATGGTGGAAGCCATGATATTTCATTGAGTGTAGCATCACTGAATACAGTGCAATAATTAATAGACAATACCCAAGTTCACAAGGAATAGATTGCACAGGCATATTCATGGAGGAGCAGTCAGTCAGAAGATCTCCAAGACAGAAGAGAAAGAAGCAGAAGCTTAAATCAGGAATGAGTGTGGAAAGAAATGTAGCAGATGACCAGGTTTGTCATATACAAGAATACACCTGGAAGTGGCACAAATAAAAGGAACCCTTGGTAATACAAAATTATGTGCAGAAAGATGGCACTGAGCACCAGCACTCAGAAGGAATGACCGTACATAATTGTAAGAAATGGGCATGCAAACAAAAAATATTCTCAGTAAAAAAACAGATACAACTTTGGCAAGACATGATCAGAGGAGACTTCGTACTCACAGGAAGGTCTTTGAATGTCTCACAAAAACAAGGTAAACCCAATCTCTGTTATTTTTAGTCATGTTATAGTATGAAATGGAGTCAAAGAGCTAGGTCAGGCAAGTTGCTCATTAACTTCTCTTAGCAGAAATTAACAGCATTTGGAGTGGACTTACTAATATCAGTCTGATGTCTAAAAGATGTTGGCATTGATGCACTACCGATTATACTAAATATAGATGATCTTTCTAAAAGACTAATGTATGGTTAACAGATGTTTTATATGCACTGCTGACACTTTATTACTTCACTTCCTTCTTTAACATATTTAAGAAAGTAGTGCTCACATACAATCTAGCATAAGGAACAAACAGAGTATAACCGACAGTGGCCTGAGGGGGAGGAGGGATGGGCAAATTACATTGTTTACTTAAGCAATTCCTCAGAACAAATTAGGAAGGGACACATGTCAGAAGAGTTACAGGAGGCCACCAAATAAGAATGTACCATGAAAGTAATCAGGGAAGAGTAGGGAGATGAGGAGAAAACTAGGCCAGTCACCGCGAATAATGCCATCTTCAGCACGCACCTTCTCAGGCACTTGACACTGCTTGAGTGACAGCAGTGCTTTTTCACCAAGAAAATCAAGGGCTTAAGTAATAAAAATGACCCTGACCATCTCAAAGCCCTGTCCCTATTCTCAGTATCACGTAGGCTAATGAAAGGTGATTTCTGCCTCAGAGAGCCTCAGCCAACGCATCCTTTCTTTCCTACTGCACATCCAAAACTCTAATGGTGGCATGAATGTCCACCCAACATATCGTAATCTCTTCTGCAACATAAATAGAACGTGCTGGTGGGATAGATATATATCACAGAGAATACCACTTCCCTGGACTTGTGTTCATTTCCACATAAAGCAAAGTGTGTCTCTTACTCTGCTCAAGTGTACTCTGGCTGAATGGAAAACCACAAAGTCTCCTGTTTTAGCACTTTTGTCCCTTATGGATAGAGGTAACATGTTAATGCCTGGGTTATTTATATTTTAAATACACGAGCTCTGGGTTATTTGTACTTATAATACAAGGGCCATAAACTAAGCAGCACTATTTTAAGAGATTAAAATAATATTGTATGCTAAGTTTGTACATAATATGTCTGCATCACTGATAACTGAACTGCAGCATTATTGTTTGGAATCAAATGTATGTCAGTAATTGTCCAGGGAATATGATAAAATTGCCTTAGTTTCAACATTGATGAATAGCTGGGAAAAGAATTCTATTTTTGGGCATGTCACACTGCAAGTTCCTCTGAAATAGTGTGTTGAAAGCTGCTCTTTTGCCTAAGCTTCTGGTAGTCATATGATTTTTTCCAGTCACATACAATTTCATCAGTAATGATAATTATTGTTTCCCCCAAGTATCATTGCAGTCTGCTATGATTTGGAGCACTTCTCTCTCTTAGCTAAGAGGAACAGGTATCCTAATCAGACTAGGGTCCAAATTCCAAAATAGTTGCTCTCAGTGCAACTCTGCCCTGATTCTGAAGGACTTGCTCTCGGTGTAAGTGACTTGCTTTGGTGTAAGGCCTATTCTATAAACAGACTTACACTGGTGGCCAGATTCCAAAAAGCAGCAAAAAAAAAAAGGAATATCTTTATTTACAAAAGATGCATATTACATAGTAGTATACTGGTAGCGTTGTCGCCTCGCAGTAAAATGCTGTCCAGTTCGATTCTCAGCTAGAGCGTCTTCTGCATGGAGACATGCATGAATGGGCGTACCTTCGTTGAAGGTTGTGCATCAGGGCTGGTAACTCGGCACGTAAAACTCAACTACCAATCATTAGCGGACCGGAGTTCCACTGTGGCAACCCCTAACGGGAAAAGCCGAAAAGATACAACATACTATATAATCAAGAGGTAAAGAGATTTCCAGTGGCTACATTGCTTTGAAGCAGTACAGTAGGGAGCAGCTATTTAGTAATGTGTGACTTGGCTAACTTATTAAATAAGTGTTCCCTGTTCTGCTGTACTTCACCATCATGCATGAATGTGATTTATAGAAAAATGTCATTTATTAGGCATGACAGTAGAGATATATACATTAGTCCCATTTTAAAGTAATATGGGGATCTCTTAGCTTGAGCTTAATAGCATCACTGTGTTCAGGTGGAAAAAGCGTGGCTGTGTTAACTGGGAGAGTCCTGTTGCTGGTAGGGTTTTTTCTACAATGCAAAAGAGTTTTTATTTTTTATTCAGTGCTGATGTGCTTCTGGTAGCTTTGGATAAATCGGGAAGAAATAGGGATTAATGTGGTTTCAAACTCTATATCACTTTCAGGTAAATGGTTCAAGTCCCATAAGTTACCCAGTAAGGATTAGCCTATATTCAGCTGGTGAAGTGTTTGCAAATTATGTGTAGACCTGAGGAAGGTCATTAGTATGTATCCTGAAGCATCATCACTAGGCAAAGGGGAAAGACTATGTACAAGATCTTATCTAAATTTGTTTTGTTTTCTGTGAATTTTGTAGGGCCTTGTTATGATGTTCAGTTGTGTACCAGCCCTTCTGCAGTACATGTAATGTTTCTGAATCGTGCCCATTGTTTATACATGTTTTTCAAAGGTTGAAGTAACAGGCCCATTGCTTGTCAATACCCTGATAATTTCATATATTTCCCCCCTCACTTTTGACTTATACTGTATTTACAAAGAGCAGACTGGATGGCTTCCACAGAGAAGCTAAAGGGAGATCACATATATCAAGCTTTTCTGTTGCTTTTCCTTCTTAGTTGCACTTGGAATACAGTGAAGTCATAAGAAGATATTTATTTCTGCGTATGGTCCCTAAGTCATCTGCTCTGTCCCTTGATAACCATGGGGATATCACTGAAGGTGACTCACAATATTTACTTGAACCAATCAGCAGTGGTGAATCTGTATTCATTCTCTACATCAGAAGGAGAATGACCCTATGGACACTAACATCTATACACCCTGTCTATCCTCCAAGATGCCAGAGTCTGTAATCAAACACTTATCTGTGTTATGAACCTGGGCTTCATTATAGCATTATCTGCCATAGCTGTTGGTCGATCAGGTGGATTTTAAATATCCCATGGTACCTAATGGAAAGTATAAGGGAATTTTAATGGTATCTTGGCCAAATTCCCCCTGGTTAATATGAATACTACCTTGAATCTCCTAAAAAAATGACATACATAGTGAGATTAAAATATGGACAACAAAAAGTACATAAAAAATATTTTTTCTGTGATGCCTCACCACTGGCCCTCAGTGTATAACATGTTTTATTTTGTGTGTGTTTGTGCATTTGTGTATTTGTTTGTATGTATGTGGAAGCAGGGGGCGGGGTACAGGTATGCTTGTGGGTGCACCTGCATACTTGTGTATAAACATGAAATGAGTGATTCCAGTTAATAAACAAAGTCAGAAAATGATTTATTCTACTAGTTCTCAAAAAGCTCATAGATTTATAGCTATTCCAGGGCCACTGAGTTTCATGAGCATTCTTGCCTTTCCAGTGCCTTCTTTCTCTAGGAAGGTCATAGCAGTTAAATTGTGGAGTAAATTTGTGGTTACCTATGCAGTCATCTGGCGTATGTTTAAAGGAAGATAATGAGGTGCAGCTGCACTGTTTAATATGTCGGGGACGTTTATTCCAGAGGTTTGAGAGGCAGTGGCATATAAACCTGTCTGTCTATTGTGTACTATTTATCTGTTTATGAAGGTTTAGGTCCCTGGAACTAGTAGTAGTGATAATATTGTACTTGCAGAGAAACAGGTGGTCAAGGAAAATTGGGTTTCTAATGGTATGATAAGGAGAAAGGGACATCCCATCAAAAGTATGTAAGGCACAGACTAAAGTGAAAGACTTTGTAGTCTCTCTTGGTAGCTCAGGCACATTAAGCCTATCAACTTGTTCCTTAAGAACATTTGGGGTCTTTCTAATTATTTGATATGTTTAGAAAGATACTCAATAATTGGCCCGATCAATGTTGAATACAGAGGGGGTGATTATCTCTTTAAATTTTGTTTATATTCCTTTGGCAGTTAGCTGGGCCAACAAAAATGGATTTACCTACAGCTTTGTTCAAAAGAAAGGGAGCTGTCAAACCAGGTAGCTTGGTCCCTAACTACATTTATGTTTTGTAGAGATGTATTGTCTACATAGTATGATGAGTGGATGGGGTGCTCTTCCAAAAATTCTGAAACTACACTGTTTAGCATTCAGCTTGAACCCATTTTAGTATGCCAAGTGTTTACTAGAGTGAGTTCATTCTGGAGGGTTTGGCTATAATAAGGTGACTTAAGAACAACCCCCAGTTTGCAATCATCTACACACTTTGCTAGCCAGAGGTCTTGGCTGCCTGTTAGGAGGTCTGAAAAGTAAATACCACAAAGGAGTGGTTCCATCATTGAGTCCTGATGGAAACTGCTCATTGCTTTTATACTATTTGATAGGCATCTGCAGTTCACAGTGTGTGGGTTCTGTCTTTCAACCAGTTTACTATCCATCTTAGTATATATGGACAAATTTTAGTATGATTCCTGCATGGGGAATGGTATCATAGGCCTTAGCAAGGTCAAGATTTGTTACATGCACTGCATGTCCATCATCTACAGCCTCTAAACCCTTTTGAAGAAATGTAGCAGATTAAATATTCAGGACCTACCTGTCGCAAAACCAAAGTGCTGGGGGACAAGTCTAACAAGACTCTTGCTACCACAGTTTATGAAACAGTTATAATACATTCTACAGCTTTGTAGAAGAGGTTTCTAAGGCTGATTGGTCCATAATTACCCATATTGGCTGTAAGGCCAAGGGGCAACACTACTCATTTGATTTTTCTTTTCAATAAAGTAACCATTTCTGTTTCCAGTAAATTGTTTCTCTCTTTATTGCTCCCTGTTTCTCTATACTTGTTTTTTGGGACTACTTCGTTATTACACATTTATGTCTTAAATATGTGCATTTTTCTTTAGCCTTTCATGGCATAGCATTTGATCAAAAAAATTATTGAAAACTCAATATTATGTTTTCCAGACCTTCCCTGGTACAGCTTTATGTATAATGGCAGCCAAGTGTAAAAAAAAGTAGATATATATATATATATATATATGTATAGATTTTTTTTTTTTTTTTTTTTTTGCTGTACTGAACTTAACATGAATAAACTAAAATATAATGTTTAAAAACATGCATTCCTGGACAATAAAGCCTTCACATGCCTCTGTAAAAAGGCCCTGAGCATGAATGCATGTTGATTCAGTAACAGAGTTTAGAACAAGTAGAAAACATTGCATTGTATTCTGTCAATGCATCCAAGACATTATTGACTCCTCTTCATACATCTCTTTGTTGGTCTTAAACTTTTGATCAGTTTTAACTTATGTGGTCCTCTGCCTCACCCACTACATGCTTTATTCTAAAATAAGTCTTATTGCAAGGGAGTGACACAGGACTCTGCACTTGCATGATGGCCAGCTTGCTCTGTTGAAAGTGTGCTGTTTCTGCTAATACATAAATTGTTTACTCCTAAAATGTCCTGTTCATAATATTCTGACTATGCAGACAATGAGAGGATACTCTGCCTGGGGATAGGAAGGCTGTAGGAAGAGGATTGGAATGCAAAATTCTCAAATTTTATTTATTTATTTATTTATTTATTTCCATTTGTTTACCAGGTGTGTTCAACTGGGCCAGTGAGGGCCTTTTTTCAGCAGAAGCCCCGGGGAGCAAAGCTCCACAAGTACAAAATTAAAACAAGTACAAAAGTAATTTTTAAAAATATGTACAGTATACAATATAAAAATAAACAGTATAAAGTAAAACAGATGTATGAATGTACAATACAAGATACATACATACCCAAGACATATGCAGAGAATAAGTTTGAAGTACTAGAAGTGGCACTGAAGAAAAATTAGTAAAGGTAAAAAAGAGATTAATAGACTTTCAGTACCAGCTGAAAGAAGAATAATCAAGGAAAAGACAGGCAAATATAGAGAGATAACAGAAGATAATAATAAAAATAATAGAAGTTGTAGAGTCTGCTTGTATTTATTCAGTACATAACAGCAAGTACTGGCTGCTCAAGCAAATAACATTTACTCACTGCTCAGATAAACAGAAATCTGTTGATTACATCACTTCTGCTGTTGTTTAGGATCATCTCGGAGATAACATGGGCAATAAAAAGGCAGGAAGAATCCCCCGGATTTACAAAGCCCTGTAGAACATGCAGTATTAGCCTAAGAGCTATTTTCGGCAATATGGCCGATGTGAGATCCAGGGACGAGCTCCCGGAAAGTGCACTTGAGCTGTTAGGCTTATCCTGCACAGACTGAGCTCCTGTATGCAAATTACCCTCATTTGCAGGTGAAAACCATGCAAATGAGGGTAATATGCAATCCAGGAAGCTGGCAGCTGTCTGTGCAGGATGAGTGCAGTGTGCAGAAATGTACTCGGTTAGTAACCGAGTACACTTCTGCAGTCTACAAAACGGAGCTATGACAGCTTCAAATAAATGCTGCATATCATTGAGGAAGCATGCCAATGTCCAAGTAGAAGGCCACTTGGCATTGCAAACTGTTTAAAAAAAAATAAACAACTTTTAATTTTTTTTTCGCCGATCTCGCCTGTTTAAGCATAGGGCAGCGACTCGCAAACGGGATCGGGGGTAAAATAATAAAATAAACTTAAAATAAGCATTCTAACTAAAAGCAATATTCAGCCATGCAAGTCAATGGCAGGCATAAAACAACCTGGCCAGTGAGTAATAGTTGCTAAGGGGGGAGGCCCAGTGTGGGACATGTAACTATTCATTAGCAGGCAATCCTATGCAAATGAGGGGAAGGATATTGAATCCCAAATTTCCCCAGGGTGTGAGGCAGGTCCCAACAGTGAAAGAGTAGAAATAGCTGGGTGCAAGACTAGGAGATAGGTGACATCATGGGCGGGTGTGTCAGGTATACTGTAAATGGATTGGAGCCCTGTGGCTCGGGACTGCTCCTAGCTTAGCAGAGCTAAGCTAGAGGTGTGTCCAAACTGCCTAGCACTCCTTACAAAGTGTAAGCAGGTGTGCGCGCTGTGTACAGGGTTTCACAGGAAGAAATAGGAAGTTAATCCATGAAATAGCAGCTCTGTGCACATATAGGTTCATAGGTTCATAGGTAGGTACTAGGCTATCTGCCCGAGGGCATTTATAAGCCTAGCCAGAGTGTGTTGGCTTTTGCCACCCTCCATTGATTAATTAACTGAGCCTCTGTCAAGTAGAGCCAATGAAGTGATCCCAGGGGTGTATTTTCTGTTACCCATCCACTCGTCAAGGTTTCTCTTGAAGAGTGTTAGTGAGGGGCTCTTCCTAATGTAGACAGGAATTTTGTTCCAAAGCATGGGGAGTCTCTGTGACAGGAATCTATCCCTCCAGCATGTTCTATTTATTGTTGTGGTGAGGTTTAGCTCACTAGAGCTCATGGCTCGCAGTGACTTGGATTTCTTTAGGTGGAGCATGTCCATCAATTCTAAATTGGACATGGCTTTGAAAGTCAGGCAGAGATCACCTCTGAGTAACGATATGCCACTGAGTACAGCCAGAGTTTTTTCAGTCGGTCTGCATAGGATATATGTTTGAGGCCAGTAATCCTCTTGGTGAGGTACTTTTGTGGTCTTTCCAGCTGTTGAAAGTGTCTTGTGAGGTACATCCCAAATGGGGCATTGTACTCTATGATGGGTCTGATGAGTGATGAGTAGAGGGGCACTATAACCTCTTTATTTCTAGATGCAAACCCTTTAGTAATTAGATGGGCCACATAGAAGGATTTCTGAACTACTTTGGCAATATGATTGTCAAAGGAGAGATTACTATCTACCTGAGTCCCCAGATCTCTAATTACCTCTTCTGTATTAAGGGGGCTGCCAACTATGTGGTAATTCATAGGTGTTTTGTTTTTCCCAAATAGGATGACTATGCATTTTTTGGCATTTAGCTTGAGGCCATGACTTTGACGCCAGGTGTCTGTCTCAGTAAGGCCTTTTTGGAGGATGTCCATGTGAGCCAGAGAGTCAATTATAGCTCCCAGTTTGCAGTCATCGGTGAACTTGGTTAGCCATAGTTTGCCTGTACTTCTGAGAAGTATATGCCGAACAGTAGGGGTCCTAGGACTGAGCCTTGCGGGACACCACTTGTGACTGGTTTAGAGTCGGACCTGGAACCTGCTATTCTTACCGTGTGAGTTCTGTCTGTAAGCCAGTTGGCAACCCATCTTGTGATGTAGGGGTTTATGTTCAGGCTGGTGAGTTTTTCTATAATACCCAAGTGAGGAATGGTGCTGAAAACCTTGACGAGTTCAAGGTAGGCTGTGTGAACCACCTTTCCCTCATCTATGGCCTTGGTGACTGTCTCAAAGAAGTCAACCAGGTTTAGTAGGCATGATCTGCCCTTAACAAAGCTGAACTGGATCGGGTCAAGTGTTTGGAGGTTCCCAATGTCTTTCTTAATGAGTTCCATGATGATGCGCTCCATAGCCTTGCAGACCAGGCTAGTCAGGCTTATGGGCCGATAGTTACCAGGGTCAGTTGTGGCCCCTCCTTTGTGGAGCGGAATAACCATTGCTGTGCACCATTCTATGGGCACATAGCCTGTGGAGAGGCTGAGGTTGAACAACGGGTTTAGATGGGGGGGTTAGTTTGTTCTGTAGTTCATGCAAGATGCGTCCTGGGACACCATCTGGCCCCATTGATGCTGTGTTTTTGGCTTTTGAAAAGGCTGTTTGCACCTGTGTGTCTGTGATTTCTGGGACACTACACTTTTCTGGTATTGTTGTGGGCCCTTTTGGAGTTGAGAGGGGGGTGAAGTTTGCACTGAATCAATCTGCCAGGATGTTGGCAATATCAGTAGGTTCAGTATATTTTGTGTTATTTTGCACTAGCTCAGAGCATATCTGTGAGTTGCCACTTAGATTCTTGACATAGCTAAAGATGGCTTTGTGGTTATCTTTTGAATCCTTGGTTATTTTTCTTTTGAAGTTGGCCTTGGATGATTTTATGAGGGACCTTAGTTTCTTACTGATGCTGATCAGGGATGTCTTTCCTTCTTGGGATGTCTTTTTCTGAACTAGTTTCCTCCTTTTATTGTATAACCTGTTTATGGCAGGGGTCCACCAGACTGGTTTCCTTCTCTTAGGGGAGTGAGTCTTGGTTTTGCTAGGGATGGCATGATCCCTGCATCCTTTTAGGTGCTCATAGAGTGCATTTGTAAAGGATTCTGCATCTTGGGCAGCATTATCCTTTAGCGTGGGGGCTGTGAAACTTACCACCTCTGTCTTAAGAAAGGTGGAGTTTGCTTTAGATAAGTTTTTCACTGTTGTTTTATTGGTTAGGGGTGGTGGTGGGTCGTGGACATCCAGAATTATTAGTTTATGGATTGATCTAACCAGTGACAGGTTGACCTATGGTGCGGAACACCTGTCGCCCATGTTGGTGATGACCAGGTCCAATATGTTTTCACTTGTGGTAGGGGAGTTTACCAGCTGATCCAGGGCATTTGAGTTGATAAATTCCAGGAAGAGTGGAGCCTGGGAGTCTGTACTCAAGTAGTTTTCCCAGTTAATGGTAGGGTAATTGAAATCGCCCAATATCAGGGTGTTCGGTAGGACCTTCATGTTTTCCAATGTCTCCAGAAAGGCAGAGTGGTGGTCCTGGGTCATGGAGGGTGATCTGTAGTAGGCCACAATTTGCATTGCAGATTTGCCCAATGTTAGTTGCACATGGATGATTTCAGAAGTATCATGCTGTGCCACTAACCTGGAGGTGTAGGTATCCTTGATGAATATGGATACACCCCCTCCTTTTGTGTTTCGGTCCGTGTTCTGTGGCCAAAATGTGTGGTATGAGTTGTAGCCCAATAGTGCTGGAGTGCTCTCTGGAGCCTTGAACCAGGTTTCAGTTATTGCACAGATGTTGACGTTCTCCATAGTAAGGAGTGCTTTGAGCGCATGCATGTTGAGATTTAATCTCCTGGCATTGAGTAGCATAACCTTCATTTTTTGATTTGTACTGTTTATGGAGGTGGGTTTGACTTTTGAGCCTTGTCTAAAAAAGGCACTATGGGGGCAGCAAGAGCCATATGAGCACTCTGAATGCATGGCATGCACACAGGCTTACACAGGGAGACAATGGGAAGGGAAAGCAGCAGTAGGAAGGTAATCAAGGAGAACTAGCTTAGCTGCCAGGTGAAATGTATCAGAATCAGCTAATTACACAGGCAGCAGACCAGCCCAGCCTACAACACCACTATAAACCAAGCAAACACCTACCCCCCTGGTTTTTCCACACTGTACACCACTGGTGTATACAAGCGGGGACATTTTAAAAACAAACCTACAAAATGAGAAGGACTGCAGCAAGCAACACAGAACAACATGTGCAAAAGGCTGAGGGTGGTGAGGATGTCAGTGCTGCCGAACAACCCACAGTGAGGAGAGAGAGAAGAGTGTACAGAGCCAGGGTAACCTACCAGGGGCTACATGAGCTGGAGATAGTGGAGCGCTATAGGGTGGACAGAGACCTCCTACAGCAAATCATTGAGCTGTGCAGGCCACACCTGACACACCACACTGACCGAGGGGAGCCCATCTCAGTAGATACCAAGGTATCTGTAGACCTAGATATACTAGCCACAGGTACCTCCCAAATCACAACTGGGAACAAAATGGGCATCTCACAAGTGTCAGCATCCAGAGTATTCCACCAGTTCCTGGATGCCATGTCAGCACATGCCAGTGAGCACGTATATTTCCTCAACACATGTGAGGTGTTGACCAGCAATATGTGTCTCTTCCACCGAATAGCAGGCTACCCTGGGGTAGTGGGTGCTATAGACTGCATGCACTTACGCATCAAAGCACCACCTGGTGAGCAGGGTAGGGCCTACATCAACTGCCAGGTTGTATGTGATGCCCAGGGCATTATACTGAATGTGTGTGCTGGCTGCTCTGGAAGCTATGACGATTCACACATATGGCAACTGATGCAGCTGTACCACAAATTTGCTGATGTGAACATCCCCTATGGTCACGTAGTGGGGGATGCTGGGTACCCAATGGAGCCGTGCCTGTTGACACCCATCAGAAATGCACACACACCTGAACAACAATGCCATAATGAGGCACACACACAGGCCAGACATATAATAGAGCATGTGTTTGGGATGCTCAGGTCATGGTTCCGGTGTCTGGACACATTTGGCGGAGCCCTGCAGTATTCACTAGCTACATGTACCCAAATTGTAATGGTATGTGCTATGCTACACAATATGATCCTGTGGAAACAGCTGTAGCAAGAATAGCATGTGGCAGGGCCACACAGCCCCCCCCACCAATGCCAAGGCCTGTACAGACACAGAGTGACTTGAGGAGGAACAACTTGAGCCTGCCCCAGTAGGCAGAAGAGGGCATGCACAGTATGCCCTGGCCTTGGCAAAGAGGCAACTCATAGCATATGCACTGACACAGTAGGGGTCCAGGGAATGACACCTCTCTCTGACTCACACAGACAGTAAAAGGGATGTCAAAAATGACACTACCTGTGGCCGGCCATGTATAGGGAGTGTACTATGTGCATCCGACATAGGCAGCCCTCCAGCATCATCCTCAAGTCCGGCACACCCTCAAGGTAAATCAATCAACCTACCAATTGCCAAATGGAGTAGAATGTGTTTTTACCTGTAGCTATGGTATGGATGTGAACATGCAAGGGAATTGGGTGGCCGGATGTCAAGGCAGCAGAGAGTAGACACCCATAGTGGCATCATGAGATCTGTAACACATACTGGAGTCACCATAGTAGCCAGTACTACACAGGGTGACAAAACCCACTGCAGGAAATTGCCTGAGTGACATGGGTGTCCGTAAGAGTCACACATGCCAGTCAGGAATGATCACATACCAAAAACAGTCTGAGCCAGCAGGACAGGTGAAGACTAACACAAACAAATGCTGTACTATGGCCTCTGAATGTGCCCTATGGGTAACCCCTCCCCCAGGCCTACACAGCTACACAGCTTTTTAGGCTACTCACACTCTGTACAAAGCAAATACTCTACTTTGGCAACTCTGCTGATGGCACTCACCTAGAAGTGCACCTCTGGGAAAGTGATAGCCCAGTAATTGCTGTAGCACATTCTGTAACAGCATACTGCTGTAGTGTGATTTAGAATGGTGGTAGTGTTCCATCTCCATCCATGCCAGTTCCGGATGTTTTGTGTGTGTTTCAGCATCTGTGTATGGAGCAATGCATCATAGGCTACTCACTTGCAGTACATTACAAATGCCCTACTTTGGTAGTCCTGCTAATGTCATTAATTGTGAAATACACCTTTGGGGAAGATGTACTTCAGTATTGTCTGTGGCGCGTACTATAACGTTGCCTCTACATGACAAGTCGAATGATGATGGAAATCTGACGTTACTTATTGGATTACTTTCACAAAAGGTAGAAGCGCTGGCTGAAAAAGTAGATGCAGTTTCTCATTTCCAAATGGGCTCTCAGCATGCGAGCAGTTCGAATAGCGCCACCTTATCAACAGAAGCAGTGAAAGTAAGCTCTGTGAATACAACTTCTATGCCCGATACGCGAGGGACAAAGGGTTTACAAGGAATTGTAAACGGGAACCAACAGGCTGTTGGTAATGTTGGCTTGGGGCTTACGAATGGTTTGGAAACTACTGACAACACAGTGAACCGTGCCCGAGGTATAGCAGCACCAAATTTGGGTGCAAATTTTAACACTTGGGTAAATAGACCATTCGTTTTCGAGAATGATCTACAAGTCACACCAAACACTACAATTGACGAGGTAAGCGTGGATTTATCAGTAAAGTTAAACAATTTTGATGAAAAATTATTTAAGGTACGCAAGTTACAACTAGAAATAGCGTACTTTAATGAATGTATAAATTTGAGAGTTGTGCCAAAAGGCTTATGACAGTGACAGCTCCCATCAGGTTTAAGAGAGGGGACACCGTTTTATGAAGCTCTGTTGTGCCTTTTGGATAAACATGGTCTTGAACTACTAGAATTGCTAAGTACCCAGTACAAAGTAATAGTAGACTCTTTGTTAAAGGAATTGGAAGAGCTCGACCAAATTATTAAAAGTGACACTAATTTCTTGAGATATCAATTTGAATATGAACGTTGTTTCAGTAGTATTGATGAACATATGGTAAAAATAAAAAACACAAAGACAAAGAAAAGAGCCAGTGATGTCAAAGACTATAAAGAAGGGAAGGCGTACCCTAAACCACCTATGAGCCAAGGTATTTTAACTGTAAATACCAAGAACTTGGTTGGTAGATTTGGGGAGAACACTTGTAATAACCCAATTAATTCAGCACAACAGATAGCAAATGATAATGTAGATGAACTAGAAGCAAGTGAAGCAGGTACTAGTAATGGGTTACGACGAAGTGAAAGGCTCAATCAGGCAAACAACAATGGCCGGAAGAATCCTGTTACGACTTACGATAGAGGTGACAGTAATGAAAATAATGCAGAAAGGTATCATCAGCAAAATTTTCAGAAAGGGAATCCCCATCAGGGGAAAAGGAACAACAGAGTGAGGAACAAGAGGAAGAAATGGTAAATACACCTGATCTACTATGTAATGATCGTAGACTTCTACAAATATTAACTAATATAAGTGGTGATTTTAAAATTTACAATTATTCTAACATCACTATTTGTCCTGAAATTGTTGATTTGCTATCAAAGGGGTACACTTTTGTCCCTTCCCGTGCGATAGACTTGGCCGAGACATTGCTAGACTTGAAATTATTTTGTAGGAAAATTAATTTGACAGGTCTAATGGGCAACAACACGCACGAAAAATCTGAATTGTATGTGTGTAGTGTTTACAATCCTCCTTTACATCCCTTAGTAGCTCTCTTTGAGAATGCTACAGAATTGGATTTAAGGGATTTGGTGAAAACTAACATTTACAAGAGAAAACACAATTTTAACATCAGTAAAAAAGAAAAAGATTATTTAGAATTTTTGCGTCAAGCCCCCATAAGAATCATGAAACCCGATAAGGGTGGGGGCTTGGTGATTATGTCACTTGAAGAATACAATTCTAAAATGCTTTCCATTCTTGCCAGTGAAACATATATTAAGGCCTCGACTAACGAATTGCATGGTGCTTACAGGAAAATTCGAGCCTTCATAAAAGAACTATACATCGAAGCTAGAATTGATAGGGATATTTATCTATATTTACAACAGTCCTTTCCTAGGACACCCTATCTATTTGGGATACCAAAGATTCACAAAGGTCTTGAGGATCCACCAATGAGACCTTTGGTTGATGGAAGAAAGAGTTCTACCTACACTTGTGCAAAACTTTTAGATAACATTCTAAAAAAATATATAATAAAAGAGAAGCAGATTTCTAAAGACTCATGGTCTTTTTTGAAATCCATTAATGATTTAGAATTCTTTCCACAATCTTTCTTCGTGACGGTGGACGTGAAAGACTTGTACTCTAGTATCCCACACCAGACAGCAATTGAGTGGGTTTCTAATATGTTGTGTGTTTTAAATGCACCAGTAAATGAAATTGCTTTAGTCGAGGAACTAATAGACACAGTGTTGTCTTATAATTACTTGATGTTCAACAATGTTATTTATCATCAAAAAATTGGCGTAGCGATGGGCTCACCATGTGGGGGGGCCATAGCAAATTTGGTTATGGCCCACTGGGAGAGATCTTTTGTGTTGAACAACAGTGAATTCAAAGACAATTTAATATATTATACACGTTTCCTGGATGACATTTTAATTTTGTTCCAAGGGTCTGAAAATCAAATGGAGACTTGTTTATTAAGTTTTAATAATACGGCAGATTTTTTACAGTTCACATCCAAATATGACAGCGATAGAATAGATTACTTGGATGTCTCACTTAGGAAAGATTATAAGAAGAGATGTTATTTGTCTAAAATTTACAGAAAAGAAACATATTCGAATATGTACCTTCATTTTACTAGTTGTCACCCAAATCACCAGAAAAAATCTGTAGTAAAGGGGCAGCTCGTAAGGGCAGCCCGTATGACCTCTACAAATGATGATTTTGAAAAAGAATGTGATTTAATATTTAATTTTTTCACACAGAGAGGTTATCCAATTGATTTTCTGAATGAAATATTAATGGAAGTGAAATTCAAAAGAATGTTGGGTACATATGTTCCTATATTGGGACTGGAATGTCAAGTGAGACACTTAGACTTAGAAGTAGAAAATGACCTAGATGTAATGATTACTACAACACAGTTATATGATCAGAACCAAGGTTGTAATTTTATTTGTACGTACAACCTGGATTCAAAACTGATATATAATATTGTGTTGAAGAACTGGGAATACTTGTTAAACGACAATTTGTTTAGTAACCTTCTACCTAGTAAACGTAGAATGATTTTCAAACGAGGGAAAAACTTAAAAGAGATTTTACAAGGGAAAAGTAGTAGCTTTGTAACACAAGCAGGTATGCACAAATGTTGTATGTGCAACTGCTGTAAATACATAGAGGAAGGTAACAAGTTTAGTATTAATGGAAAACAGTATTTTTCAGCGTTTAAATACAACTGCAACAGCAAACAGGTAGTTTATTTAGCAAAGTGTGTCCTATGCCGAGCATTTTATATAGGAAAGACAGACAGAAAGCTAGTAGATAGGATAAGAGAACATATCTACAATATTAATGCGAAGAGAATGGAAAATGCTTTAGCTAGACACACGGATGCTTTTCCAGGTCATAAATTTAACTTTAGAGTCATAGACCAAATTACTTCCGATAATAGAGGAGAGAATGATAGTCTACTATTAGAAAAAAAGAGAGCTTTTATGGCAATTAAGAACTAATGCCTGTAGGCCTCCAGGCATAAATGAGATGTGTTCTTTGAAATGTATTCTAAGGTTAAAAAATTTGGACAGATGAAAGTCTCCATGTCAAAATGTTTCAGGTGTACGTATCTTCACGGATGCTCTATATATATTTTAAAAAAAATGCACACATACACATACATAAGTGTTATTTATTATTACTATTCATTACATATGTATTTATATATTTATTTATTACATATTACATATATATTTATTATACAGCGATTTTACACATTCTTACACACACATACCTTTATACAATACATTGAGAATATGTATGTATTAAAATTAAAATTATATTAAATTTAACTTTAAATTTGATCATTATTATTTAAAAGATGTGTTTGTAAATAAACAAACTAGATTCCAACCATACTACAAATAGGGAGGGGTATTCATGAAATATGTGTACAGGCACAAGGACTTTTAGTCTTTAGTTTTTAACATTCTTATGAAGTGTATTATTATTATTATCATTATTATTATTAATATTATAGCTAATACAGAGTGTAGGTTAGGAATGTGTTTTTTAATATAGACCATTAACACAAAGTTATATGAAACAGCAAATAGTAGTGTGTTATAGGCTACAACAATGGCAATAAAAACACATTGAAACACATTCAAACATATTAAGATATATTTTAAGTAAAGTTATAAATGCACATATTGAATTCATCATGTGCATACATTTTAAATAGTGTCGAGTACTAAATAACACATAGAATGACACATACATAGTATTTTATGGTGTTGACTTTTACGTTTAGATTGTTTTATTTTAAATTTTAATTAATCAATTAAAGCATATATATAAATGAATTTCAACTTGTGGCGCTTTGGTTTTCTGATGAAGTTGGGGCAGGCGCCCTGACGAAAAATGCATGTAAAGTGATCGCATTTAAAGTTCAAAGTAAAATAAAGGAGTTTGCCTTGAAAGAAGGACATTTTCGTGATTATTGCAACTTACTACTTTTGGCACTTGGAATCGGACTACCAGTGGTGTTGATTTTTGGTTTTCGGAGGCGTACTATAACTGCGTAGTGCTGTAGTGTAGTAAACTAGTTAGTTAGTGGTTTTACTTCCAGACATGACAGGTGTGTGTGTGTGTGTGTGTGTGTGTGTGTGTGTGTGTGTGTGTGTGTGTGTGTGTGTGTGTGTTTGTAACTTGTATCCTGTGTAGAGGTGGCTGTGAGTGTGTAACACCTGTGGACAATGTGGAGGGTTTTTTGCTTATTTCATTTATGGTGGCCATACTATATATCACAATGTCAACCATACAGGGATAACAGATGTAAATAGCTGAGAGGCTGGGGTGCAAAGCCATACCCATACATGTCACATCAAGGCCAACCATTCACAGTTAGCAACCCCACTGTGCCTTCACATGTGACTCACAACAGACATACCATGCCTGACAACATTCCCTGTATGGACTGATGACACTGACATTAGGAAATGCTGTTAGCATGCTATCAATGTAGGTGCAGGGTAAATCTGCTGACCAGTACCAGTCCCTGACACAGGTGGGCAAGACTGGCAACTCTGATGATAAGCTGTGTTCACAGCATGGGCCAGAAACCCCAGGTACAGTTCCACATGTCACTGTACATGCATGTGAGAGGTGTGTACACCCTAGACACCATCCAAGTCATGGACTAGTGAACACATACATGGCAAGTGATGCACAGCATTGGCCACACACAATAGTCACCCAGATGACTGGATGATGGATGCAATACCCACCTGTGTGGGCAAATGCAGAAGCTACAGGCCTGTGCCACAATGCAGACCATTGTCATGTGGCCTGATGCCAAGGTATACTCATCGCCTACCCTTGTATAGCCTGCTGGCACTGGCCACCACACACTTGTGCAGACATGCACCCATGCATGTCCGAACTGGCACCCTGTGTGTTAGTGCATATGATGCATGGTGCGTATGTCCACATCCACATGCACTACTCCTCCCTGGGCACAGTGAAGCATGCCACCTGATGTCTGATACCCCCTCATACTCACTGCCCATATGACCTCCATATGACACGAGTGGTGCATGTGTTCCCTGCACATTGATGTGTTGTGGAAATCCCACTAGTGACAAGTTGCATTCCTGGCCCTGCCAAATGTGTTAATGTGTGTGCGTCCCTCTGTGAGTGTGTCTGTGCTGACACTGGCACCTGTTCATGCAGACAGGCATGTGTATGTCACCTACTGTATATCTACTGTATCCCTGTTGCAGATGTCACTCACCATCACATATATGTTCTGAGTGCTCCCCACCAGATAACCCATGTGGCGCATCCAATAACAGCATTGAACTGTGATAGTACTATATAGCTGTCGGGTGTTTGATACCCTGTGCTGGTAGGTGTGTGATACAAACGTGCATCAGTTTTACCCTCCCACCCCTCCCTGACATGTATTCGCCTCTGACTGCCTCCCACACTCCCTCTCTGGTGGATGCGGAGGCCCACATCTGCATTGCTTAGGCAGCAGCATGTATATTTTAAGTGATGCTCATGATCAGCTGATGGCATCTGCATGAATTGCAGCCCTTCCCTAGCCGATTGCATGTAGAACAGATGTGATAACATTCCCATAGCCAATTGCATGGAAATGCACTCCAATACCTGGGAACATCCTACTGATGTTGGCCCTTGTCTGTCACTGTAAGCAGGAGCTAGAACTGTCATTTGGCAAACAGTATTTCAGATGGGTTGGGGATTTACCTCTAACAACATACACTGTGGAAAGAGGGTAACAAACAAGAGGGGGATGTGCCTGACCTGACTACAGACTATAAGTGCTGCCATACTGCATATGGAGTAATGTTGGATTAACAGTGTTTGTCTGGATATGCCTGTCATACATGTTGCAATACCTGCCATGTCAGTTCCATGTATATCAGGAATCCCCATCTGCAGGGTCATCTGCAGACTGGGCAGTGTTGTGCCTTTGGTTTCATGTATTAGCCAAGATGCATCTATCTGTGGAATGCAGAAGGTAGTGTGAGGATTGCAGTCTGTTGATGGTGAAGGCCGTGACAGTTACTGACTACATAGCCCTCACTGGACATATGTTGCAACAAACCCCATCACAATGGCAGATTAATTATGGTATCACAGCAACATGTCTATACTGGCCCTGTGTATGTGCTGTCAGACACACCTCTGTCAACCTTTGTACATATGTTATGCATGAAGTGGTGCATATGTGCTGTACACCGTAAACAGTGTCATCATATCTGATAACAAGCCAGTGATATATCAGATTGCTACACATGTCATGTACAGTAGGGGTTACACTTAATGCCATAACCTAGACATTGTGTGGACATTTCTACAGTACTGAGGTCTGTGTAGTGATGGTGAATGTCAGCAGTGTGTGTATTGTTGATATGTGCTATGACCTGTGTACAGACTGTGACAGATGTCATTGTTCTAGCTCCCCTTCTATCTGATGCTACATGCTGCCTCACTGTATGCTGCCATTTTACCTTACATGTTTGTAGGGCCATACACACACATGTCCCATACCACAGACAGCCATCAGACCAGACTGTGTAGCAGCCCAGTATATGTAGGGTCATTCTGTGAGTGGCACATATGAGGATGGAGTAGGACAGATAGTCCATCTACTGTACTATTATGCTAATGTACCATATGTGGCTGTGGCTGTTTTCACATTGGTTGAGGTTATGCACTGTCACACAGGTGTTTCCTACTGTGTGCTGTGACATGGCTGTCGAGCCTTCTATATATGCAGGTACTGTACCATGATAACCTTAGGATGTCTGTCAGTAGCCAATGGCACACATGTTATGAACAGATGTCACATTCCACACACACCATGTCTATGACAACAATCCCAATGACAGTAGCAAATGTCTATTAATATACCAGCTATACATACCAGACATCGCCTTGCACTATGACATTGGGACTATAGGGGCTGGGGTAGGGCTACACTCGATGTTCAGGATATATGGTGGGACTATATGGACGTGTACTTATCCAGATAGCCATATATATATATATATATATATATATATATATATATATATATATATCTGACTACACATGTTTAGTACTTCCAATTACCACTGTTATGGCAACCACCCACTATGAATCCCTACATCATGTGGGCCTATTCCCTGTACATTCCCTGTGTGATGGACATCCTTACTGTGTGTGGGTATCACTGTTACAGACAGCAGGTGGCAATACCTCTTACAGGAGAACCTGCACACTCAGGGCAGTCATATATATGTATGCGGATCAAGACATACAGACAGACTGTGAGTAGAGTGGTGTAATGCTTTGCATAGTACTGGTGTTACAGGGTGTGTGTATGTGTGTGTGTGTGTGTGTGTGTGTGTGTGTGTGTGTGTGTGTGTGTGTGTGTGTGTGTGTACATACTAGTTTACCTTGGACTGCAGTCTGCCTGCATAGCTCACTACTGTGGGCCTGTCTTCCAGCTGGACAGAGGTGTGCCTATCATGTGTTGTCTGTCAACCACACAGGTCCTGTGTCAGATATTACACTGGCAATGTGTGTGTTGCATGCTAGCAGTACATGGCTATATCCATTTGTGTCCCTGATGTCTTATTCCTGCATAAGGGTGTGTTGCTACACATCCTGTAACACCAGCATGTTCCAGGGTGTGTAACTGAAATATTGCGAGTATGGCTCTGTGCTCCTGCCTTTGTCCTCCACATATATAGCAGGCTTTGTCCTGCTGTGATACGGTTAGGGGTTGTTAGGTAATGGCCTATCATTAATTACTGCTAACATTTCTACTATTACCCAGTCATAATGTGGACTCCCACAACATTTGTTGGTCAGGGTCCATACATGTGACAGATACATTGACATTGCCACAAATAATGAATGTCCCCCTAGGGCTTGACTACAGGGTCTAATTGGAGGCTGCTGAACTACATCTGATATTGTTGATTGTTATGTATCATGCAGGTAAATCTTTTGTCTACTGTTGTATGAATTGAAGGGCTTAGCCTGGACACCATAGTATGTTATATATCCGCACTGTCTGCATCTACTGTTTTGTGTGGGCCTTGCATCCATCACTGGTTATATACATCAACATCTATGTGCTGTCAGTAATGGCATACATTATTGTATGGTACACAAATAAAGGTTGTCTTTGTATACATACCTGTGTGCTGTGTCATGTCCTTTGAATTGTGAGTGGGTATATGTGCAATGTAAGTATCACCTTTGTAGGGCTGGTTGCCACACCATGCATGTCACAGGTACCAGTTACAGGGCTTGTGGCTGGGGATATACATTGCACCCAGTACGTCCACACTACTTCTACATATGTATGGCTACCAATACCCTCTGACTATGCATATGTGTATGTACCCATATATATATATATATATATATATATATATATATATATATATATATATATATACACCTGCACATGATTGTCAATGTGTGGATGTGTGAGCATATCTGTACTGTTGTAATGTGTAACCCTTCAACATAGTACATTCCCTGCAGTACAATGGCCTATCTGCATATGTTACAGATAATGCCCTGACATGTACAGGTGACATGGATTACTGTTGGAGCATTGTAGTTGTGTTGTGGTGCATCCTGCTGTCAAGTACTGCATGTGCTGGATATTGGATTGCACAGCATATCCACTAGGGCTGGGGTGGGTTACATAGCAGTAATTACCAGGTGTCCCTCATTTGTGCCCCCAACCCCATTAACTGTGCTCATGGTCTGTTATGTAGTATGGAGAGGGCCAGGAGTCCGGTCCCATGTGGAAATCATATACACATGTCTATCTGTATATACATATATAGATATATATTTATGTATATCTGCATATGTATATATGTGAAACCCCCATATATAGAGGGCTAGAACTGGACATTGATATAGCTCTAGCTATGTATATGTATTCATATATATATATATATATATATATATATATATATATATATATATATATTTATTTTATTTTATTTTATTTATTTTATTTTATTTTACATTTGTTGACCGGGCTAGTCTAGCTGGATATATGTCCATTTTCAGTAGAGGCCCGGGAGATAAGCTCCAAACTTCAATAACAGTATATATCTACAGAAGTAAATACATGAGATCAACTACATTAATAATAACTAAGGAAGTATAGCTAAAAGTGGTTACAGGTATATAGAGTATATAACACAAGATATTGGCTAAACATAATACAATTTATCATGAAGCTGTGTTTTAACTGTTCAGAAAAGGAGATAATAAAGCAAATAATTTAATTCTAGAAAAGGAGGTGAGAAGAGGAAAGTAAGATTGGAACAGAAGATGAGTAAGTAAGTTCAAATCAAGAAGATTGGAACTTTTGTGAGAGTATACTAATAGGAAGGTTAGGTAGTGGAGGTAGAATGGTAGTAGAGTTCTGATGAGAATGTTACTGAGCTGAGATAGTGAGGTAGAAACAGGTAGCTAGAGCATATAAGGTGGGGTTGAAACAAGTAGTGAGAGTGTGTAGGTTAGTCAGGTTTAGTACAGGGGCACATCCAATGAGTTTTAAGGAAGAGCTTAAGTTTATTTTTGAACAAGGAAATAGAGGGGAGTGT
This sequence comes from Protopterus annectens, assembly GCF_019279795.1. Taxonomy (NCBI): domain Eukaryota; kingdom Metazoa; phylum Chordata; order Ceratodontiformes; family Protopteridae; genus Protopterus; species Protopterus annectens. The sequence continues at coordinate 1,044,742,470 of NC_056741.1, forward strand.
AGAAAGTTCAGTGGGGAGTGAGTTCCAGATTTTCCCAACAGTGTTAGTGAAGAGAGAGTCTCCAGCTCTATTGTTTGATTTGACAATATTTATGAGGAGTTTTTGAGAAGATCTTAGGGATCTCAGGTTATTGTAGGGAAGAATAAGGTTAGATAGTATGGGTGTCTTAGCAGGTTGATAAAGAATTTTATGGGCAATGGTCAGTTGATTAAATTTCAGCTGTTGCTGTAATTCAAGCCACCCTAGGTATTTTAGATTAATACAGTGGTGTGTTTTAAAAGGGTTACCAGTGGCAAATCTGGCTATGTTGTTGTAGGTGTATTCTAATTTCTTAAGGTTATTTTTTGACAGGTTAGTGAAAATGGGAGAGGCATAGAGTAGGGTAGAGATTAGATGTGTGCGGGCGATAGTTATTCTAGTTGCAGGGGTGAGGAAGGGTTTGATCCTATATAGAGAGCCTATTTTTCTGTTAGTTGTTTTCAAGATATTATTAATATGAGTGTCAAAGTTAAGGTTGTTGTCTATGGTGATACCTAGAAGTTTGGTAGTAAGATCCTGGGATATAATGGTGCTATTATTGGAGGTTATAGTGAAGTCAATTGGTGGGGATTTATTAGTAGGTGTAAAAAGTAGAAGTTTAGTTTTTTGGGGATTTAGTAAGAGACAGCGTTTTGTAAACCATAGTTCTACTGAGCTAAATAAGTTCTGTGTAAGGAAGTGAAGTTCAGATTCAGATTTGGCTGAGCATATAAGTGTAGAATCATCTGCGTATTGTATGCATGTAGCTTGGGGAACTGCTTCGTGAAGGTCATTGATGAATAAGGAAAACAGGAGTGGGCCTAATATGGACCCTTGAGGGACACCAATATTAACGGGTAGTTGGGTCGAAAGAGTGGTATTCCAGAGTACAGCTTGATGTCTGTTATTTAAGTAGGATAGGAACCATTTTATGGCTAGTGCATCAAGTGACATAGATTTCAAAATGTTTATGAGTATATTGTGATTTACCATGTCAAAAGCTTTGGACAGATCAATGAAAAGCGCAGAGGAGAGCATGTTAAGGTTGCGGTTTTTGTTGATGGTGTCCATGAAGGAGAGGAGGGCGGTAGTGGTGCTGTGGGAAGGTCTGAAGCCATGTTGGGAGTTAGAGAGCAGGTTTTTATGGAGAAGGTGGTCTAATAATTGCCTGTGGATGCATTTTTCCATAACCTTAGATAAAGGTGAGAGTAGGGCTATGGGACGATAGTTGGAAAGGTCAGTGGAGTCTCCCTTTGTGAAGGGGAATAATATGTGAGATTTTCCAAAGAATGGGGACGTATCCTTCAGTAATGCTTCTATTGATGAGAATGGAGATGGGGTAGGCAATAGATTTGGCTGCTAGCTGTAAGTATTCTGCAGGTAGTTGGTCTGCAGAGGGAGTGCAAGGTTTGAGTTTCTGTAGAAGGTTGAGAATAAAAGCTGTAGGGACAGGTTGGAAGTGAAATGGAGGAGGTGGATTGGATTCAGTCTTAGATGTGTTTGAATTTTGTGGTGAGAGTTGACTGGCTAGAGTTTGAATAGTTTCGGTGAAAAAGGTATTGGCAGTTTGTTTGGTATTGTTGTGGTCGGAGCCGTGTGGATTTGGTGTAATGGATTGACCGTGTAATAGTTCACTAACGCATGCCCAGAATTTTTGTGGTTTATTTTGGTGGGATTGCTGCGAATGTAGGTAGTAGTTTTGTTTATCAGTCATTATGGCTTTTTTGTTTCATTTCTTAATTGTCTAAAGTTTTGGAGGTCAGTGGGTTATTAGTTAAGCGTGATCTGTGCCAGTATTTGTTCCTGAGGTTGAGTTTTGCTTAGTTTCCTTAGAAAGCCATGGAGCAGGTTTGGTTCTTATCCTAATAGAGCGGTAGGAGCGTGTTGGTTAAGGATGGCTAGAAAGTTAACATTGAAGTAGTCGACAGCTTCATCAAGGGAAAGTTGTTTTAATGGGGACCAATTACAAGCCTTAAGTTCAGTTAAGAATGAATCGAGATTGAAGTTTTTCTTGGTTCTAATTGTTCTGAATATGGGTTTGGAATGTGGGTTGGTTTTAAGCCTAATGGCATAGGTTGGAAAGTGGTCACTTATATTATCTGGGATGGTTCCAGAATTGTAGGTCTGGGGTTGATTATTGATTAGTATCCAGTCTAAGGTACTTTCTTTTTTATTGGTTTTGTTAATTCTAGTGGGTCTATATGTGTCTGTGTGTGTGTGTGTGTGTGTGTGTGTGTGTGTGTGTGTGTATGTATGTAAATATATTTATATATATATATATATATATATATATATATATATATATATATACACTGAACATATTAATCTATCTATGTACAATTGCTGTTATATGGTTATTTGTGAGTCATTCATACACATATATATATACCTATAGCTGTCTATCTGTCTACATTTACAGATGTATGTCTGTCCATGTGTCCATGCATGTTCAGCCTATATGTGTGATGTGTACCTCATTCTCTTGGCAATTGACATGGATGACCTTAGGACTGAGGTCAGTCATTCGTGCCGACAAGTACATGTTTCAGACGTATCATCTCCTTCAGTATATGTGTTCTACTACATATAACTGTGTAACTTGCAATGCTTTAAGTGTATTAGAGCAAGATATGACAGATATCCCTATATGTACCCACATTATGGCGCACTATGTCTGGGATTCATGTATTAAGAGGTTGTGTGGTGTGTTATTTCTACATTTCCTGTGCTGTTGACTGATTGTGCTGGATGATATGTATGTGAAATAAGTGGTTATGTACATCTGCCATGGTTTACTGGTAAATCACGTAGTGTATGATGTGCAGCGTCCCAGGTGTGGGCCTTCCAGAGGCTGTATATTTTGTTTCAGGAAAGAACACCAGCTATTGGATACAGAGTGCATTAGGGGCATTTGAGCAGTTGTACGCGGGTGTGCACGGGTTTGCACAGAGCTAAGCAATGCTAACCTTGGACTGCATTTCCTTACACTCAGCTAGCATCTAGTTAGCTCAATCTATGTATGCAATGCTTACCCCCACGCAAATACACGTACACACAACACACTTACAACTGCTTATCCATGCGTACTACTGCTGTTATGCGCTTACACATGCTTACTGGTGCCTTAGTCATTATGACACTTCACATGTGCATTTAAGGCAGTTCTCCTGTGCAAATACAAATGTTGCTTAGTAGGTTATACAGCACAACGATGTTAACATACGGATATCACATGGAAAATAGGGTGTGCTGCAGTGGGACTCGACCCGGGAATGCGTGTGCGTTAGGCGGATGTCCTGGCCACTACACTATTGCTGTTCTGCTTCATTTGCATATGTCTACCATAATGACATACCCATGTTCCCTTACCCCGGTCCCCAAGCTCCACATAGACAGCATCCATCCATTCCCCAGTTGCTAGCCCTATGATACCACACCTCCACACATTTCCCTCTCTGCACGTCTCGGTACACCTCCAGTATACTGTCCCCACCCAAGCATCTGCAGGCTCTTCATCCATTTAGTCCATGTACATACCAGCCTTCCCTTGATCCTCCTCCGATACTGGTGGTGACATCGATGTGACCCACAACTGTTGGTTCATCCTGCCAGGGACAGACCTATTGTTGTGTCAAAAGTAGACCTAGCTGGTCTACAGTGTTTCCCCCACTGGTAGCATCCTGTCAGGGTATTGTGTAGCAGCAGTTTGCTCGCATACCTGGCCAGCCTCATCTCCTGGTTCCACAGAACCAATGCCCCAGGTGTGACATACTGTGCATGAAGCATGCTCACACGCCCCCACGCATGCACCATATATCATTATTCCCTTTGGTATTATGCAGGACTACTGTTCTTACAGTATCATTGGACAGGCACTGTTCTGTGCTGCACATAGACTGCTCATAATACTGTGGTTGAGAAATGGACACGTGTTCTGGTATTAATCTACACACTTATATACATTTCCTATACTGTTGGATGACTGTGCTGGATGATGTGTTTGTGGTCATAGCAGCTGAATGTGTATCCATCATGGTTTAGTGGAATTCACGTTGACTATAGTGTGCAGGTTCAGGGGTTTGCAACCTGGCAGTGCAGATTATTTTGTTAATGGCCACAATAGCTGTTGGCTACAGAGTCACTAAGGCACTGTAGAATATTTTTAGGTGGGTATGCGCTGGTTGGCATGAAGCACAGCATTACTGACCTCTGGTTGTGGCATCTTGCACTGAGTTAGCTTCTACATTGCTTCACCAGTGTGGTACTTGCATACAGGTGGCCAAACAGGCTTACACCCACTTGATCCTGCTTACACATGCGCAACGTCATGCATTTTGTTCACATTTGTCAACAGGGACAATTGGACTGTATGCTTGTCCATTGTCAGCAATGGCCCGGGGTGTAGAGTTCCACATTGACCCCAGTTACTTATTCCAATTAATACTGGGGTGCTCACATTCATAGAGGGTAACAGACACAACATAGCTACATCCCCCATTCATCATGCTTAGTTTACATTAAAATGTCGATATTATCCATGCTTAGGTCAGGTTTACATGTCAGGTATGGCTGTTGACAAAGGTCACTTTAAGGTGAAGTTGGATTCTTGTTTCACAGGTCTGGATAGGTTACATGCAGGTATTCGGGGTAGGTGTAGTTATTCCATACCTGTGTGGTACAGTAGAGGGGAATAGCTAAGGAGTAGGTAGGTAGGTAGGTAGTTGGGGAGACATTGTAACTGTATAGCAGCCTGTAGGTATAATTGGATGGGAAGTAATAGGGAAGGCTTGTCGGATGTCGGGATTTGTATGCAAGGAAGGACAAGAGGTGTTGGTATCACTAGTTGATGTAATGGTATAGAGTGTGAGGTGGGGGGTTGCAAGGTGGTGAGCCTGTGCTGCTCCAGGTGTGCTTGTGGTGTTTCTTCATGTGTTAGTTGCATGTGTCCTGTGGGACAGCTGTAATACTACATGTGTGTTGGGGTTCCAGATACTGGCAATATAGTGGGGGGAAGAGGGTGTCACCTACATGTAACCATAGCCATTAATACAAATGGAACAGGGGCCTGATAGGTACATGATGTGCATGAGGCACAAAGGGGTTGTTAGTAGGGGAATTATCCAGAGATGTGCAGGAGAGCTGGCCGTGTTTTCTATGACAACAGCTGTGCATATATACTGCATTTGGTGTTTGCGCTGGACACTCTGGAATCATAGATAAACTTACTAAGCTGGGCATTAATCCCTACGTCACCCAGTGGGTTGCTAACTGGCTTACTGATAGAACCCACACTGTAAAAGTAGCCGATTCCAAATCCAGCTCCAGACAAGTGACAAGTGGAGTACCTCAGGGTTCAGTCCTGGGACCGGTGTTGTTTAGCATCTACTTCTCTGAAGTACAGGCCAACACTAAGGGACTCTGGCTAACAAAGTTCGCAGATGACTGCAAACTGAGAGCCATTATCGAATCCCCAAATGATGTGGATACTCTACAAAAGGGCCTTACAGAAACAGATGCTTGGTGCCAGAGCCATGGGATCAAGCTCAATGCCAAGAAATGTATAGTTATCCCCTTTGGGAAAAAAAACATGTATCTGTGAATTGCCATATAGGTGGCAGTACACTAAACACCAAAAGTGTGATAAGAGACTTAGGGACACAGGTGGACAGTGGTCTCACCTTCGATAACCACATCACCACAACAGTCAGGAAATCCTTATATGTGGCACACCACATCACTAAGGGTTTTTCATCCAGAAAAAAGGAGGTCATTGTCCCACTGTACTCATCCCTCATTAGATCCATTATAGAATGCAATGCCCCATTTGGTATGTACCTCTCAAGACATCTGCAACAACTGAAAAGGCCGCAGAAATACCTCACTAAAAGAATCACAGGCCTAAAGCAGATGCCCTATGCTGACCACCTTAAAAAACTCCATCTATACTCTGTCACATATTGTCTACACAGAGGCAATCTCTGCTTAACGTACAAGGCCATGTCAAACCCAGAGCTGTTGGACATGCTACACTGAAAGAAATTCCAATCCCTCAGAGCCACAAGCTCCAGGGATCTAAACCTTGTTATCACAATAAACAAAACATGTTGGAGGGATAGGTTCCTGACCCAGAGATTCCCCAGACTCTGGAATAGATTGCCCATACATGTCAAGCAGAGTGCCTCTTTGGCCCTCTTCAAAAGGAACCTTGACGTTTGGATGGGAGAAAGGAAATTCACCCCAGGGATCATGTCAGTCACCCTGCTAGACAGGGGTCCAGGGAAGTAAACAGTGTGGGAAGAAATAGCCAGGGAATTGTTATGGCTAGGCTTGTATAGGCCCTAGGGCTGATAGCCTAGTACCAACCTATAAACCTATGAACAACCACACCCCTGGGTGGGGGTGAGGACTACAATAATACCTCGTGATGCCAATTAGATTGGCTTACATGCCTAAAGTAAGGTGTTGCAACTATGTGTTTGTAGGGGTTGTGTAGTGGGTTATGCAACAATACATATGGTTATACCATACTTTGCCATGTAAACTGGACTGTGCTGCGGTGGGACCCATATCGGGAATGGCTGCTCGTTAGGCGAAAGCATACCTGTTGCCTGTACAGAATACACAGACTGTCCAGAGCTTGCTTCATAATATTGGTGTGTTCCTCTTACAATCTGCACCTGTCTGGCAAATACCTGGTAACTGATGTCATTAAATACAGACAAGTATTTGGGTTTAAGACTCTACATCCCTCAGAGGAGTCATGCTAACGCATAACCTATTATTCTATCAGTTTTCTAAGGTTGTAAGTGGAATATGTAATTACTGTCCCTATTTGTCCCCCCAATGGTTTAGGTCCTGTCCAGTGGTTTTGCTCTTAGAGGTTGAGAGGTGTGAGCAGAAGCTTTGCCCAAGTCACAATATTACTTACATCCCCGGAGCAGTCTGCATACAACTGCACCAGCCAACACTTGCACGCCTAGGCCCATAATTGCATACCCATAGTTCCCCCACCTGCCCCTCCTCTACAGCACTCATCCTTACTGTGGATGCAGGTGGGGTCTAAACACACCACTACACACTGCCCACTCTCCACATGTCGGGAACCATGTCGTATGCTGTCTCGACCCATGGGTCATCAGGCTTGCCCAACCTACTGGTCCGTGTACGTACATGGCCTGGTTAGATAAATCATTACAGGGACTGACTCCGATCATCATCAAATTTTGGGGTGTCCCACAAGGGACACTGATGTCTTTGTTTCAAGATTAGACTTGGCAGATCTCTCCCACTGGTAGTATCCTGCCTGTGGTCTGGGAAGCAGTGGTGGGTTTACTTGTATCATGTGTTTGTATGTTTCACCTGTCTAGGTGGGGGGGTTGATGCTACATGTTACACGTTTGTTGATTGGACCCCTCACTCCCATTGGCATGGCCTGTGAACATATGTAAATCTTAACTGCTGTATCATATCTATATATATCTATATATATATAGATCTAGATATATATACATATATCTGCTGTATACTACTATTTAATTAATTGTTTTCTAGTCCTGAAGAGCTTTTCTCCCCAGGTCTCTGCTGTAAATGAGCCAAAAGCTCAGCCAGATCTACCCGGTTAACAGATGTAATTTAAATAACTACACCAATAAATATCTTAGCTATCTATATGTGTATGTTTGCACACATATATACATATATATTTCTATATATCTATAGACACACACACACACACACACATATATATATATATATATATATATATATATATATATATATATATATATCTGTAGATGTATGCATACGCACACACACATATATATATATATATATATATATATATATGTGTGTATATAGATATATATATATATATATATGTATATAGATGTATATCTGTATATGTATATATATATATATATATATATATATATATATATATATATATATATATATATATATATATATATATATATATATATATATATATATATGCCTAACGACATATAGATGTATGGGTGTCTGCATATGTATATATCTATATGTGGGTATTTAATTAGATTCTGTCTCTGTATGTACACATTTGTACTACGGAGAGGGGGAGGTTTAACTCCATGTAGGTATAGGTACATGTACACACACACCTCTATATTTTTACATCTACATCTGGTTATTCTGTTCTTTGCCATGTACAATAGACTGTGCTGCAGTGGGACTCATAGCGGGAGTGGCTGCCCGTTGAGCGGTGGCCCTGCCCAATGCACACTATTGCTTACATCCCTGGGGTGGTCCACATAGTCCCACTCCAGCCAACACCTGCTCCGCTAGGCCAATAATTTCATACCCATAGTTCCCAAACTGCACATCCTCTTCTGCACTCTTCCTTACTCCAGGTGCAGGTCGGGTCTGGCCACACCAGTACACTGTACCCACTCCCCACTCCCCACTTCTCGGGACCCATCACGTATGTTGTCTCGCCCCATGGATAATCAGGCTTCCCCTACCTTGCAAACTGGGAACATGTGTGGCCTGCCGTTGAACATTGGTGTAATGGCAGGAAGCCCAAAAATGGTTGAATTTTTGGGTGTCCCACAAGGGACATAAGTGTCTTTGTTTCAAGATTAGACTTGGCAGATCTCTCCCACCGGTAGTATCCTGCCTGTAGTTCAGGAAGCAGTGGTGTGTTTAACTTTTATTGTGTGTCTGTATGTTTCACCGGTCTAGCTGGGGGGAAGGTTGATGCTACATGTTACACGTTTGTTGATTGGATCCCTCACCCCCATTTGCACGGCCTGTGAATATATGCAATTCATAACTGCTGTATCATATCCTATTTACACACACAAATATATATATATATATATGCATACATGTATATATTTATATATTGCTCTATACACACACACACACACACACACACACACACACACACACATATATATATATATATATATATATATATATATATATATATATATATATATATATATATAAATGACATATGGGTGTATGGGTGTCTGCATATGTATATATCTATATGTGGGCATTTATATGTATTTTGTCTCTGTATGCATATGCTGCGATAGCGTTGTCGCCTCACAGTAAGACGTCCTGTTCGATTCTCAGCTAGAGCATCTTCTGTGTGGAGTCATGTGTGAATGGGCGGACCTTCATTGAAGGTTGTGCGTCAGGCCCACAACTCGGCACGTAAAAATCTACTGCCAATCATTAGCGGACCGGAGTTCCGCTGTGGAGACCCCTAACCAGGAAAAGCCGAAAGACACAAAATGCATACATTTGTACTACGGAGAGGGAGAGGTATATCTCCATGTAGCTATAGGTAGATATACACACACATACCTCTACATATATACATCTATGTCTGGTTATTCCGTTCTTTGCCATGTAAATTAGACTTTGCTGCAGTGGAACTCGTAGCGGGTGTGGCTGCTCGTTAGATGGTGCCTCTGCCCAATGAACACTTTTGCTTACATCCCTGAGGCTGTCCGTATAGACCCACTCCAGCAAACACCTGCATGCCTAGACCCATAATTAGCTATCCATAGTTCCCCCACCCACACCTCCTCTACAGCACTCATCCTTACTCTGGGTGCAGGTCAGGTCTAAACACACCACTACACACTGCCCTCTCTACACTTCACAGGACCCATCTCATATGTTGTCTCAACCCATGGGTCATCAGGCTTTCCCACCCTTGTATTCCGGATATGTACACATCCTGCCTTGAAAGGTCATCGCACTGGCTTTCTCCCCTATTATGACAATTTTTGGGGTGTCCCACAAGGGACGCTCTTGTCTCTGTTCCAAGACTAGATTTCACGGGTCCACTGTGCCCCCCCACGTTGTATCCTGCCTGTGGTCTGGGGAGCAGTGGACTATTTACATTGTTTGTGGGTTTGTTTGTATGTTTCCTCTATCCAGCTGGGGGGGGGGTCATGCTATGTGTTACATATTTCTTGCTTGGGCCCCTCACCTCCATTGGCATAGCCTGTGAAAATATGTCATTCTTGGCTGCTGTTTCCTATCATAGATATATATCTGTGTATATCTATGCACACACACACACGCGCACACACACACACACACACACACACACACACACACACACACACACATACACACACACACACACACACACACATACACACATACACACACACACACACACACATATATATATATATATATATATATATATATATATATATATGCATATGTCTACATATATATATATAGATATATATATATACACACACACACACACATACATATTGCTGTGTATATATATATATATATATATATATATATATATATATATATATATATATATATATATATATATATAGATATCTATGTGGATGTACGGGATGTATGGCCTTAAACTCACTTACTAGTGCTGACATATGCTTACTACTGCTTCTTGCTGCTTAACCTAACTAATGCTTTAAGCATAATGATACTGACACCTCACGTGCATTTCCTGCAGTACTCTAGGTCATATATGTGTATACATATATATATATATATATATATATATATATATTTATATATATATATATATATATATATATATATATATATATATGTTCTTTCCTGGCAGCAGTACTCCAGGTCATATATATATGTTATTCCATGGGTTATGCAACATACATATAACTCAAAATGTGCTTTGCCATGGGAAATGGTATGTCTCAGTTACCTTCCTGTTTCCCCTCCCTCCTTTCTCGCTTGCATCCATGGGGCGGTCCCATTAGAACAGGTCCGTCCAACCCTGGCACACCTCAGCCCATAATGTCTTACCCATCATTCCCTCCAACCCCTCCCTCCTCCACATCAATCATTCTTCCTACAGGCTCCATCTGAATCTCACCACACCACTACACATTGCCCACTCTCCACTTCTCAGGACCCATCATGTAAGTTGTCTCACCACATGGATCTTCAGGGTTCCCACACATTCAGTCAGCCAACATACATATCCTTATTTGCTTACCTGTAAGGCATGGTATGTTACCCCAAGGACTCTTTTTAGCAGTATTTTTGGGGTCGTCCCACTAGGGATGAACATGTGTTTGTTTAGAATTTGACTTTGCAGGTTGACACTGTTTCTCCCACTGGTAGTATCCTGCCAGTAGTCTGGCTGACAGTGCTGCTCAATGTTTAGCAGTGCTTAATATTCAATTTGCATGATATTTGCCTTTTGGCATTGATGTCTTCTTCATTACATGTTATAAATGCGTCTTGTATCCTTGATTCATGTGTACGTACGCTGTATGCAGTCCTGGGAACTTCAACACTTTATTGCAATAACACCTCACATCTGGCCCTACTGCAGTACTCCAATTCACATATTTATGTTATGTAGCAGGTTATACCACTTCGCACTGTACATAGATTCAGTTCACATGTTTGGTTTGATACTCCTGTGGTGAGAATTAGTTTGCTGATACCTCTTACATATCTATTGCGATGATGGTTTAGTGGTTAACTACTGTGACTATAGTGTATAGGGTCCTGAGTTTGAGCCTTGTAGTGGCAGTTTATTTTGTTGCTGGGCAGAACATGGGCCGTTGGAGCCAGAGTGATTAAGGCACATTAAAGTAGTTGTAAGTGGGTTTGCGTAGGTTTGTGCGATGGTAAGCACTGCTAACCTCCGGTTACAGTTTCTTACACTCAGTTAGCTTCTACTTTGCTTAATCTGTGTAGGCAATGCTTACCCCTGCACAGACGCACTTAGACACACTTACTGCTGCTTATTTGTGCTTAAACCTGCTTACTAGTGCCTTATTCATTATGACAGTAACACTTCACATGTGCATTTCATGCAGTGCTCCAGTTCACATTTAAATGTTATTATGTAGGTTATACAGCAAAAAGATGTAAATATATGTTCATATACAGTTTTCACATGGAAAATGATTTGTGCTGCAGTGGGATTAAAACCAGGAATGCTTGTTCGTTAGGTGGATGCTCTAACCACTACACTACTGCTGTGCTGCTTTATTTGCATATATATTCCTTGTTATCCTTTTCAGCCTTTTCAGCTGCTTTAACCGTAGCTAAGCGATGAGCAAACCCGCGCACCTACGGTTAGGTGTACTCGGGGTTTTAAAAAAAATAAATACAAGGGTTTCTTCATTTTATTTCATTGTACTGTTGCTGTTGAACATATGGGGACTGTTGGTGGAGATATGCAGACACCTATGAGTGGTTTCGCTCATTTATTTACACTTTCTTCTGTTCTACTTTGCAGGGGCATGTTTATTCTCAGAGCTCTGCTCTCAGACACGCCCCCTGCACTCATCCACGCTTAGTGTAGGATTTGGAGCTCAGGCAGTGTGCCTTCATTAATATGCATGGCATGCTGCCGTCCTCCTCTTAAACTGCCGCTTACGTCAAGGAATAGTTTAGTCCTGCATGGCAGATTAGTAAATCCGGGGGATTGACTTTAATTTGGTATAAATTTCCTTCTGAAAATTTTAGAGTCTAAACCTCAGTATTTAGGGCTGGAACCTTATTCCATTTAAATTATTATTATTATTATTATTATTATTATTATTATTATTATTATTATTGTTATTAATTATTATTTCTGTGTTTGGAAAGGTGTCTACTTTAATAATAATCCAAACTATATAGCAATGCAAGCACACAGCAATATGGATATGAATAGCTGTACAATTTAGGATCTTCTGTCAATTTGCAGGTACAGAACAATAAACAGGAAGATAAAACATACAGAGTAGTTTAAGATTTTAAAGCGATAAGACTAAAATTTACCACTAACAGGTTCTCAATACCATTTTCAAGCTAAGACTAATACACATTACCAGGCTTCTAGTGAAACCAGTGTGCATCCTTACTCATTCCAAGAAAAATATTTCAGAGTTATCCAGCGTGATAACTTAGGCAGGTTGAGTGATGCTTTTTCTGCATGGAACATCAAGGTGGACTAACCACAGGCAAGTCTAAAGATTTTAATTAATATGTGCCTTTAGCCACAATGATGTAGTCATAATTTTCACAAATGCATTTTTTAGCAAATATATCAGGAATAGGTTCATAGATTCATAGACATGTACTATGCTAACAACCACTGGGACTTTTTCAAGTTTAGGCATAAATCCCAAATCTCTCACAAGTTCTGGTATCCTTGGTATTGTAGGCAAGCTTGGGAGATGAAATATTTACAGGCTGCCCGTGTTCATTAGAGACACAGGTGCTAAACCAAAGGTGAATTTCCTGTTCCCCATCCAGTTGTCCATGTTACACTTGAATTGGGTTAGGGAGGAACAATACTTCACATAGAAGGGGAGCCTGTTCCACAGAAGTGGTAATCTCCGGGATACATACCTGTCTGTCCATCTAGCTCTATTCATATTACAGGCAAGGTTTAAGTCTTTAGAATAGGTAATTTTGCTGGTGTTTGTTTTACGGATATGCAAGATGTCCATCAGACTAGGGTCTGATTTATGCCTTATATACCAAACATGGATCTCCCCTCAACAGCCTGTAGGAGACAGAATGCAGGGATAGAGGTCTGAAGTGGTCTGCATAGGGCATGTTATTTATGCCCTATATTCTTTTAGTGAGGAACCTCTATGGAAGTTTCAGTTGTTGGATGTGCCTGGTTAGGTAATACAAAAAGGGGTATTGTACTTGGTGAAATGTCTGATGAGTGCTGAATATAGTAGGGCAATGACTTCCTTGCACCTAGATGCCATACTTTGGTTTATAAGTTGCGCGACACAGAATGATTTCCTTTCTATAGTAGACACATGACAGTCAAAAGCTAGATTACTGTCTATGTCTGCCCACAAGTCCCTCACTACTGGATCAGCACTTAGGAATATTTGTCAATATGGTAGTTAACAGAGGCGGCTGACTTCCCAAAGGATACTGCTATGTATTTATTGGTATTATTATTTAAGTCGATAGCTGTGACATCAGTTATTTGTCTGTGTCAACCCTTCTGATTTTATGATTGCTCATAATTTGCAATAGTCTGCAAATTTGGTAAGCCAGAGGCCCTTCATGTTGGCCTTGACTTCAGAGAAGTAAATGCCAAAAAGAACCAGTTATAAGACTGATCCCTGAGAGATACTGTTCATAACTGGCCTTTTTGTAGAGGTGCACTGCTCAGTTCTAACTTTTTTGGTCCTGTTTTGGGAGGGTGGCCTAATGGTTAAGGTGTTTGCCTTGCAAACACAAGGTGCAGGGTTTGAGCCTCACAAGGGATAATTGGCTAGGCTTAAAATGGCTCGCAAGGGCAGTTAGCTTAGTACTAATCTATGAATCTATGAATCTATGAATCTGTCCGGTAGTCAGCTGGCTATCCACCAGGAGACATAAGGGCTTATACACAACCTCTTGAGTTTGTCAACAATGCTTGAGTGGGGTATTGTGTCAAATGCCTTGGCCAGGTCAAAGTAGTCAGTGTAAACCATTTTGCCATCATCCATTGCTTTTGTGACCTTCTCAAAGAAGTCTGCCATGCTAAGTAGGCATGACCTGCTCTTGACAAAATCAAAGTCGGTTGAGTCCATTGTCCGGAGGTTTCATTATCAATCATTTCCATGATAAAACTTTAAATGGCTTTGCATATGAGACTAATGAAACTTATGGGTCTGTACCTTCCATGGTCCATAGATGGCCTGCCTTTGTACAGATAGATGACTGTTGCTTTTCTCCATTTGTGATGCACAAAGCCTGTTTAGAGGCTATGGTTAAATAGCAATTCTCAATGGCCTGACAGATCATGTTTCATAGTATTTAGATGGCAGCCTGGGATATTTTCATGGCCCATCAATGTAGTGCTTTTGACATTACAGACAGCACTGAGGACCTGATCCCTGCTGATAGCTGGAGGATTTATATTTGATGGTGTTTTCTGAAGGGAGCCTGTTTGGTGGGGGGGGGGATGGGTAAAAGCAGAGCTGAATTTGTCTCTCAATAGGTTTGCTATATCTTCTGGCTCAGTGTAAGTGGTTCCATTAATGCTAAGCTCTACATGCAGTTGTGTATAGCCTTTGAAGTTGTGGGCATAGCTAAAGAATGCCTTGTGGTTGCCATTTGCCTGTGAGGCCAGATTTACTTCAAACTTGGCTTTAGTAAACTTTACTTGTACTTTGAATTGTTTGTTTAGTTTGATGAGAGCACTTTTATCCTACTGGGTGTTACACTTTCTAATTTTTGCCATGATTTTCTTTTTTGTTCGAAAGCCTGTTGATGTTGTGATTCCACCAGGGTGGCTTGTTTCTTTGAGTTAGTTCTGTACTTATTCTTGGCGAGAACAGCTTCTTTGCTGTAGCTATTAGCATACTTGTATATGGCTTTGGTTAATGGTTCCACAAAGGCAGCAGTGTTTTCAGGGTTTAGAGGGACTTGAAGTTATCATTTATTAATAGGAAGTTCACCTAAAAGTTGTAGGGCTAGCTGGAGTTCCTCGTTTTATTTTTACTTCAAAGAAGACCATTTTGTGGATTGACCTTACCAAAGAGGACATTACACTAGGGGGTGTACAGTGGTCTCCAATATTAGTGAAGACCAGATCCAGTATATTTGCGTCCCTGGTCAGCATATTCACAATATGTTTCAGAGAGTTTGTGCTTAATATGTCCAAGAATTTCTGTGCCTGCTTGTTTAGAGTCATATATGATTTACAGTTATCAGTGGAATAATTAAAGTCACCCATTAATATGGTATTAGGTTGGATGGTGAGTATCTTCAGTAAACTTAAATATGTGTTGTGAGTTTCTGTAATCAGAGAAGGGAACCTATAACAAGCCAGGAAATGGTATGAGATTGTAACTATGGAGATGTGAATGTGGATCACCTCAGGTGCATTGGCATGTTTGACCAGCCTTGAAGTATATTTATTTCTAATATGAATAAAGATACCTCCACCTTGAGTCCCTGCCTGTCTAGCAGCTGGTCTGAATGTATGGAAGGCATTATAGCTTTGCACTGCTGAGGTGCTCTCTATGGCTTTAACCCATATCTCAGTGATTGCACAGATATCATCATTCTCCAGGATGAGGAGAGCATGTAGAGAGAGAAGTTTCTTGTTTAGACTCCTAGCATTAAGCAGTAATGCCTTTGGATTTTCTTGGTTTTGATTAGCTATATTGGTGGGGTTGTCAGGTTGGCATTGGCTAAAACAGGCACTATGGGGGAGGGCCATTTTTTTAGCTAATATTTGATAGCCTAGAGGGGGTAGGCTAGAGCGGAGAGGTGGAGGCCATCTCTAGCAAAGCAGCAGACCGTCTCTTTCCAAGCTGACAAATATTGCACCACTTTAGAATGACAACAAAGACTAAGCAAATTGTTAAAGTCGGTCAACTTCTGTTTGTATTTTGGCATCATCCTTGGAGAAGACAGAATGTTACACATTGGTAGATTCACACTAGCCTGGTAACATATTCCTAGAGCTGCACAATGTCTCTCTTCACATAGTCCAGGGAGTACATCCCAGGTCATCAACACCCACATGGACTATGAATGAGTTACACTGGTACCTGTGGTCGAATGACTTGAATGAATGTGTAATATGGTGGATGCTGGCCTCTGATAAACAACTGACTATGACTGTCTCCTTACTCAGCCTGGCAAGAAAAACATCAGTGTGTCTCACAATGGAGTCTCCAATTACCAGAATGTTGGATTATGTGATGGATTGCCTTGTGGTCTTAGAAGTAGAGGTCTCATGAGATGTGGCTGTTTGTGCTGATGTTTGTATGGTTTAGAAAGAGTATATTTGGTGCTGCTGAGGATATTTGTTATGTGTGCTTTGTTTAGGATGTCTTTGGGGCTTAGGAAGATTGCATTTAAATGCCTCAGCATATGTGTGCATCTATGAGTCTGGGTTGTGCTGTGTGACATGGATGTAGCATGTGCACTACTGACAGCCTGACTGGTATTAGGAGTGCTTTTATGTGATAACTCTACCTCCAGTGACATTTTGTAACTACATCTCTCACATACCTTATCACTTGTTTGAGAGCTATCTGGTTGCCAGTAAACATGAGGGAATTTCTACATTGCCTGAGGATGCCCATATCCACCAAGTGGCAATGGAGATAGTGGGAAAATTAATATCCATGGACGCAGGCATTTTTTATTAATTAGACAGTTGCTGTGAGAATGTAAAGTAAAGTCAGGATTGTCTAGTTTGCAACTGTTGAGGCAATGTTTATCACTGTGTAAACTATCTGCCCTGTGCATAAGCAGTACTAGTGAAATTTCAAGGGTGATTTTGCAAGACACATTTCATCTCAAAGCGCCCTTTTCCTATACAGGACACTACCAAACACTAGAGGGAAACTACTGTAATAGGCACTGAAGATTTATGGGTGAAGTATTTAGATAGATACTCTAAAGTTAGGTTAGTCAGTGGCTAATCAAAAAGTACTTACTGAAAAGAAAAAAAATAACTTTGTCAAGAATGATGAATAGTGGGTATCAACCTAACTGGCTACTACCTGACTACTACTAGTGCCGCTCTCATCACTGCTTTACACTGCTGGTGTACAATAGCCCCTTTCACTCTTTTCTTAGCAGGAGCAAAACAGATGCACTTATCCCAAGATGACTAGTGAGAGGCAGAATGCGGGCTCTACATCGATTGGTGGTCTTGGAGTAGATGTTGCAAATTTTGAAGGTAAAATGGAAAACATGGGTTTATATCCTCAGAGTTGCAGCGTACATTAAGTAGTTAGTTAGATATAAAAGAGAGTGTAACTTAAGCTTTAGCAGTCTAAGGAGAGAGCCACTAATATTAAAAGAGCAGATGGATTAGATGAGGGTAGGCATCTGTATTCTGGCTCTATGAAAAAGGAATACAGTAGATGGGTGAATAAATTTATACAGCTTAAGATGGTCTGACTTCACAAAATAACGTAATTTCTGGCTTACTGACAACAACCAATGAAACAGAAGAGGGAAGGAATTATGTGGTCAAATTAACATAAGGTTTAGAAAACTAGAGAGATACTGAGTTTAAGAACACAACAACACCAGAGTAGGGATATCTAATTTCTATGTGACACACGAGACACGTTTTTTGTTAATTTCCTAGTTTGAATATGTAACATAAAACAAAATGCAATTAAAACACAGCATAATTAAAAATATACCATGGTATACAGAATGGAAGAAAGCAATAAATCATTACGAAATACAAGAAAGCAATATAAGGAAAAGCAAACTAACCTTTCCCCTCACAGTAATCTATGCTAGAGTCTGAGTAAGCTTTTCCAGTTAAAGTATAGTTGATGGCAAACTTTGGAAATTTCTGCTCTGTTCAATGAATATTTTGATTCTACTATGCATAACCAAACAACATATATTAAGCACTGGAAATGCTGAAAAATTACATCTGAAATACTGAACGGCAAAAAAAGTTAACTTTACACATTAAGAACTGGCATGCCAGTAGGAAACCCTCAGAGTTGTAACTCCTCAGTTTCAAACTGATAAAACATGTACCACACCAATGATGTTTGAAATTCATCCAATATTTATTAAAAAAAAATACTAAAACAAACCAAACGAAATGACTTATATGATGCTTGCCATTGCCTCTTCCCATCCTGTTTGAGGCTAAAAATTCATTCTATGTCTGTAAACTGTAGGCATTCAATTCCTCTCTATCAGGCCTGGGTTGATACAATGCTGAAAGTACCGGGGGCTCCATTCTTTGAATCTAAGTCAAGATTCTCGACTTGGGATACACCTTCTTCTGTTCATATTCCAAATTGTCTCTCTCCAATTTTTACACCTTGTGATTCTTATTTTCTGCTGCCATCTTTGTTTTATGGATATATTGGTGTATATTCCTTAGCAATGGATTGTTTGTATGATTATCAGAACTGGAACCTGAAGTTGCCATACAATAATGCCAATGATGTTCTGTACAGGTTCTTGGTCTCTGATCGGATATCTTGAAATCATATTTCATATTGGAATCCTGCTAATGTTGACCATGAAATTCTGGGTGAACCCCCCAAGTAAATTTTCATCTTATCATTTTAAGCTTTGATCACAATTTATACAATAGTGGAAACAGAGGATTTTAATAAAAATTCAAATTATAAAAAATCAAGGAAACATTTTTATTAAAAAAGTAATAATTGTTCTTGTGAAAGGCACCGTTAAAGAAGATAATTCATCAGTAAGCATTCTTATGACCTCTATGGTCACTTGTAACTGTATAGGTGACAGAGGATTTGCTCTATAATGCCCACCTAAGTCATAAAACCCTGCCATTATGATGAAACTATAAAATTAGATGTCATTGTTAACAGTGCAGATTGATCAGGGTTTGGTAATATAACTTGTAATATCTTGAACTGAAGCTACTGTTTGAAAACAGTAGAGGAGAATTAATTGAAGAGATGGCGAAAATCATTGCAATTGCAATATGTCTATATCTATATACATAAATATATAGACAAATACATATATATATATATATATATATATAGGTTCATAGGTTCATAGGTTCATACTAGGCTATCTGCCCGAGGGCATTTACAAGCCTAGCCCATCGTTTTGTGGCTTAGGCCACCCCTTTAGTATGGGGAACTATACCCATTATTTTTCTGTGCCTCTGTCGAGCAGTGACACTGAGGTAATCCCTGGGGTATATCTGCGATCTCCCATCCATTGGTCAAGATTTCTCTTGAACAAGGCCAGCGAGGTGCTCTGCCTCACATGTACCGGGATTTAGTTCCACAGCATAGGAGTCTTTGGGTGATGAATCTATCCCTCCAGCACGTCCTATTAATAGCCGTGTCAAGGTTTAAGTCTCCGCCCTTGTGGCTCTGATGGATCTAGATTTTTGAGGTGAAGCATATTCATCAAATCTGGGTTTGACATGGCCTTGTATGTTAGGCAAAGGTCACCTCTGAGCAAGCGGTAAGCAACTGAATAGAGCTGGAGTTCTTTCAGTCGGGCAGCATAGGACAGATTTTTGAGACCCTTTATCCTTTTGGTGAGGAACTTTTGTGGCCTCTCCAGCTGCTGCAAGTGTCGGGTCAGATACATTCGAATGGGGCATTGTACTCAATCATTGGTCTGATGAGTGATGAGTAAAGGGAGACTATGACCTCCCTTGATCTAGATGAGAATCCCTTCATGATAAGGTGGGCAATGTAGAAGGTCTTCCTAACTACTTTAGCTACATGGGTGTCGAATGACAGACTACTATCAACCTGGGTCCCCAGGTCCCTGATAACTTCTTCTGTGCTCAGTGGATTGCCACCTATTTGGTAGCTAGGGGTAACCTTGTTTTTCCCGAAGGGGTATGACTATGCATTTTGGCATTTAACTTTAGGCCGTGGCTCTGGCACCAGTTATCCGTTTCTGTGAGACCCTTCTGAAGGATATCTGTGTCAGATGTGTTTTCTACTATGGCGCCCAGTTTGCAGTCATCTGCAAACTTTGTCATAACCCTCCTGTGTTTGCTTGTACTTGGAAAAGTAGATGCCAAACAAGAGTGGGCCCAGGACTGAGCCCTGTGGGACACCACTTGTGACAGGCTTTGAGTCTGACATGGCGCCAGCAGCTCTGACCCTGTGGGTTCTGTCACTCAGCCAGTTTGCAACCCATCTTGTGATGTATGGGTTGACATTTAAGCTGATGAGTTTTTCAATGATACCGAATGGGGTATTGTATCGAAGGCCTTAGCCAGATCGAGGTAGGCTGTATGGACTGCCTTTCCCTCATCAATGGCTTTGGTGACTGTTTGAAAAAGTCAACCAAGTTTAAAAGGCATGATCTGCCTTTGACAAAGCCAAACTGGGTTGGATCCAAAGTCTGCAAATTCCCTATGTCTTTATTTATGAGGTCCATTATGATCCTCTCCATGGCTTTGCAGATAAGGCTTGTCAAGCTAATGGGCGGTAATTTCCAGGGTCGGTGGAGGCACCGCCTTTGTGAAGTGGTACCACAGTTGCAGTGCGCCACTCATCCAGAGGTAAGACTTTGATTAAACAGCTGTCCTAGCTGTGGGTTTAATTCCTCATTGAGTTCATGGAGCACACAGCCGGGGACACCATCAGGTCCCATGGATGCTGTGTTTTGCTTTGGAGAGAGCAGTTCTCACTTGGGCGCTGGAGATGTTTGGGGGCTGCAATCGTTTGGTATAGATATCTCTCCTTTTGGGGGAGGGAAGTTTGCACTGAACCTGTCAGCCAGTATGTTGGCAATGTCTGTAGGATCAGTAATCTTCACATCATTTTGAACTAGCTCTGAGCATATCTGGGAGTTTCCTCCCAGGTTTCTAACATAGCTAAAGAAGGCCTTATGATTGTCTTTTGAGTCTTTAGCTATTTTTCTCTCGAAATTTGCTTTGGATGATTTTATGAGAGCTCTTAGTTTTTACTTATAGTGATCAAGGGTGTCTTACCTTTTAAGGATTTTGCTCTATCTTGTAGTAGCTTCCTCCTTTTGTTGTAGAGTTTGTTTATGGCTGGGGTCCACCAGACTGGATGCTTGCCTTTGGTACAAAGAGTCTTTGTTTTGCTTGGGATTGCCTTATCCATGCAGTCCTGCAGGTGCTGGTAGAAGGCATTTGTAAGTGATTCAGCGGCTTGAGTACTGTTTTCCCGGCTCGGGGCCTTAAAGGAGACCACACTAGTCTTTAGAAGTGTGAAGTCAGCTTTTGAGAAGTTCTTTACTGTGGTCTTTTTATTTCAGGTGGGGGTGGGATGAGGACCTCCAGCGAGATTAGTTTGTGGTCTGATCTCACCAGTGAGGGGTACACCTCGGTGTTGAACATTGTGCTCCCATGTTCGTGATGATGAGATCAAGTATGTTATCTCCTCTTGTGGGGATGGTGACTAGTTGTTCCATGGCATTTGAGTTTATGAATTCCAGGAACTTTTGGGCTAGGGTGTTTGGGCTTGAGTAGTGTTCCCAGTCTATATTAGGGTAATTGAAGTCACCTAGTATGATGGTGTTTGGTGATACATTTATCCCTCTAGTGTTTTCAGGAAGGCCATGTGAGGTTCCTGAGTTTGTGAGGGTGGCCTGTAACATGCTACAATTTGCAGAGCAGTCTTGCCTATGGTTAATTGCACCTGGATGGTCTCCGATGCATCGTGCGTTGCCACCAGTCTTGAGGTGTGGGTGTCCTTGATGAATATGGATACCCCCTCCTTTCTTGGTATTGTCCAGATTTTGGGGCGGAGCATGATATGAGGTAAAACCTGATAGCGGGTGCTCTCAGGAGCCTTGAACCAGGTTTCTGTCACAGCACAGACATCGATGTTCTCCATACTGAGAAGGGCCTCCGTGCATTTTGAGATTTAGACTTCTGGCATTGAGCAGCATTACCCTTAGTTTTTTCCTTTTTGTGTTCTAGGGTGGTAGGTTTAGAATTTGAGCCTTGCCTAAAAAGGCACTATGGGGTGGCAAGAGCCTTTGCCAATATCCGGAATCCCAGGGTGACAGGTGCAAGCCGTCCCTTAAGCAGCGTGGCTTGTCCAGCATGTCATCCCAGGCAGACAGACACTGGATCCCCTTTGAATGACACCAGTGTTTATGCCAATTGTTAAAGCTGATCATCTTATCTCTGTATTGTGGCATCATTCTTGGTGAAGGTAGGATACTGCTCAAGGTC